>NC_092807.1:51118730-51424980 GCF_040954645.1 Diabrotica undecimpunctata
GATCAGTAGGAAGACCACGAAAACGATGGAACGACAACTTACTGGAGACATATTGAAAAACAGACAGAGTCATGGCTATATAAAAAGCAGAAGAGGAATACAGTATACTAAACAATTCTGAATTATACTAACCTTCGTTCGCTCCGAGAAGTTAATATCTAACGTCACGAGTCTTATACTCTTTATACTTATCACATATACAGAGATTGGACTTCATTCATTGGACTATTCATAGGAACATGAGTTGTACAAAAAATTATGGTATGAACTGACTTGTACTCTTAAGAACGTGTGGAAAAGCCTACGACAGATCAGATGGGGAATAATCCTCAGAACCAACAAAAACTGACTCATACTCTTTCTACTTATCACCTTAGAATATATAATATAATTATCTCGATCTACTAAATCCATATGTATGTACTCACAATAATGATTTGTTGGTCGATAATCCGTCTTTTTTAATTTCCCTTTTAGATGTTGATTAGAAGTTAATACTTTTTGTAATTAACCAACTCAGATTAATATGTTTTATTTCTGTTGGTGCGTGTTCTGGTATCATTAATATATGTCAATTGTACTGCGCAGATTGTGCTAATAATTGCTCGTTGTGTGATTTAATTAATGACAATTTTACAAGTTTATTCCTATCGTAATATATTTTGTCTACTGTACTTTTTTGTATATCAATAAGATGTTTCACAGTGGAAATGTCCACACCACAAATAAACTCCCTATTTCAACAAATGAACACGAAACGAAACGAAAAATGAAAATGAAGAGATAAAATAATGCAGAAGAGAAATCTTAGGTAGCAGTGGTAAGCAAATAGCACACAAACAAAATTAATGTTGAATGTTATAAAGAAAATGATAGCAACTGTTGTTCGAAACTCTCAAAAATGGGTCATTAAATATGTATTTATTCAAAGGATTATTTCGACCCGTATACTTTCTACTGGGATTTACCCCTCCGCTAATTTCAGGGAAGTAGGTATGCTGAATCTTCTATTGTAAATAACTTACTTAGTACGGTACGGTAGAACAAGAAGGCAATCCCGAGATCTGGTGAGGTATCCCGAAGGCACATCTACTTTCTCTCGTGAAAAGCAGATGCATAGTCGTAGTCGCAAATTAGTGGTGCAGAAGGCACAAATTCTCGTGTGTCTCATCTCGTAGTCTATGACAAGTACTTATATCATGGCTCAGATAGTTTGAAAGTTATCTCGATCCACTAGTAACAATAGCAACCATTACTCGTAAGTCTACGTTTAAGTTGTATGTGTTCCCTCTCAGAATTAATAGAGGCAGTAGTATCCGGTCACAAGTTGCGGCATAGCTAGGCAAGAAATATACAATAACCCGGCAGATAAGGTAAGGGCATATGTATTATGAGCTCATATAATATTTACCGGTAAAGGCCCGAAGAAAGAAAGATAAGTCTGTATTAGTGCGCGGAACATTATACAGATACACTACCGGTTCAAGTTTCCAATCATTTTCATTAGGTGTAGTATTAGTAATATATTTCTTTATTATTTAGCTTTAACATATATTTATGTAAACACCTAAGACAAGACACAAAAACAAGAACCTATAAAGCAGCAATTAGACCTATATTAACATACACGGCGGAGACAAGACCTGACACATCTAAAACTAGACGACTACTAGAAACAACTGAGATGAAAATACTCCGACGAATATCAGAAAGAAGTCTGTTAGGTAGGGGGAGAAGCGAAAACAGAAGATGTAGAATAGAAGACATAAATGGATGGGTGACAAAACGGAAACAGGAATGGAACGAACAGATTAGTAGAATGGCAGAGGATAGGATAGTACGAATAGCACGAGATAAGTCACCAAATGGACGAAGAAGTATTGACAGACCAAGAAAAAGATGGAGCGATAATTTAAACAATTTAGGAGACTAATATTAAAGAAGAAACAGACTTTAAAGTCTACATACAAGAAGAAAGAAAAAGCATTAAAATCACTTCTCTCTTTATATTTATTGGGCTATATTTAAGCCTTTTAGGAAGCAGCCTCGCTAGAACATTAAGTACACAGCTAATTACCTATTCTCAGTGAACCTATAGAGACTGATTAATATTTCAAATACCTACGTGGGGTCTGATTACCAGGCTCCCAACAACAACTAGATCCAAACAAACAAACGAATTTCTCTGTGTGAAAATGAATAAGACTAGTGTTACCATAGCTCTTCACTACAACTCTAGAAAATATATTCAGCACAATGAACAGGCAGAACAAAGGAATATCCATTTATAAAGAATACCTCAGCCATCTAAGATTTGCAGACGACATCGTTCTGATTGCTAATAATCCTGCAGACTCTACAAGAACTGCTCAGCGACCTAAATTTAGCTAGCAATGAAGTTGGTCTAAAAATGAACTTGACAAAAACAAAAACCATGTACAACGAGCAAGTGGAAGTCTAATATGTAATAATAAACAATACTGCACTTGAGATAGTAGACGGGTATGTATACGTGAGACAAATAATACATAAATCTGGCTCCTTACATCCAAAAATCAAATTTCAAGTTACCTCAAAATCTAAGCTAGCAATAAAAAGAACTTTGTGCTACTTAAACTGTTTAAACAATACAAAAAAGTTCGTTAAATATTCTGAAATCGGCAACACTGTTTCTGAATGTGATTCTGCAGAGACCCTCAAAAGTGATGTACTTTTCGAATTCTCGAAGAGGGAATATACGTTGATGGTGCTACTAAAGGGATCGTTTCGAGGGATTTTTTTCTATGGGGGTTGGTTTCCTACGAATAAAAAGAAAAAGGAAATAATCTGCAGGTACATAATGATCAGTAAATTATGTGATTGTTGTGAAATCGAGGGGTGAACAATTTATAAAAGAGCTTTTGTTAAGAAGTTATAGAAAAAACTAAGAGTTCAGATTGTGTAAGTATTTAAGGTAATTATTTGTTTGTTAAAAACCTACTGTTAGGATATTTTATATTTTAGTAACTAGTTTTGTTTTGTACTGAATAGTTGGTACAACTGAATTTTTTGACTTGAAATATTGACATATATACCTATAACCCATGGTACAATGAATACACAAGGTATGATATTGCGCATGACATTTGACAGCTGGCCCAGGAGTGTGACGTAGTTAAGATCGCCTGAACCACCTCGAACCCATTATTACAGCTTAACGTACACATCAATTTTGAAATTATGGTTAAAAAGTGATCTAATTTTTTTTAAATGTTTTGTTTTGGTTATATTTGAATAAAAAATATATTTTCAGTAGCGTAAAACCTTTACTTCTCCTAGAGATTCAGGCAAAATATTTATTTTTGTTTTCATACATATACTAATAATATAAGTACAATTTTGTATGCAAATCCCTTGAAATTTAAAAATTTTCTGCAGAGGAAATACTGTGAATAGGTAAATAGTAGTAGATTTGCTTATTCTGATTCACTGTCACTCACTTCCAAGCAGTTTTACTGAAATAAAAACAAAATAGAGTACAATAGAGAAAAATCTGTTTTACAATTCAATATGGTATTTTAGATGAGTTATAATGAAATTTAGTAAAATAAAAAATATACACATTACTATAACCTACCGATTATTATATGCAAAATTTACTTATCAAACAATATAATAATATGAAAATAAGACACGAATTAGTTCAAACGCAAAACACAATAAATACCGACTTCAGACGACTTTACACCGGCAAGACAGAAAGCTTGTATAAAAACAAAAGTTCAACAATAATATCGGTTATCAATGGTGACTATTGCAAATTGCAAGTTATGAGATAATAAATATATTATAAAATATCTCAATACTGACTGAGTCATCTATTTTATAATAGAAAAATAATTTAGATATATGCTTATATATGTGTCTTTATACAAATGGTGTTTAGTTACTATTTATTTATACTGTATAGTATTTTTTTGTAAAACTGAAAGTTTTTATTTGCCATTGTATATCTGGTTTTGTACCTTTTTCAAAGTACGCTGTGCAATTGCTTGTTGCAATAGTGACAATGAAGATAAAATCTTTAGGTTTCATACATTTCCTAAAGATAGCGTGACCAGAAAACTGTGGATTGTATCTTGTTGTAGCTAGGATAATTTTAATTGTAATACTGCAAGATTTTGTTATACACATTTTAAAACTGAAGATTACCAAAGAAATCTACAACAGGAACTTTTAAATTACGTTTCTAAAAGGGTCTAAAACTCAAACCTGAGGCAGTACCTAGTCTTTATTTGCCTAAATCAACATCGGCTACCCTTTTAACCAACCAAAAGAAACGCGTACAAGGAGGCGAACACAGAGAGTCCAAAAAGTATGTTGAGCAGCTTCTTACTACTTCTAGGTAAGTCTAAATCTTTATTTTTATTAATTATTAGTCATGAAACCTTAAATGGTTTTTTCATATCGATTTGTTAAGTAAGAAATTAGCCTCAGCCTGCTATGCAATTTGCAATAAGAACTGTTTCGGAGGAAATCAATTTAGCATCTTCCAAAATAACATATTTTTCTTTGTTAAATCATGTTATCATTATTAAAATATACAATGTTATGATTATTATAAACAATACCAAGATAATTTTATGTGTGAATATTACAAGAATGTCATTTTAAATGTTGTGCAATATTGTGTGCCCTCACTACACTCATATTCGATGGCCAGCTAGCTCATTCGATATAAATAAAGTTGACTTTGTCATTATTTATTTTGATTTTGTGTTTAGTTCAGTAGGTATATATACGTACAAATTTTGTGTACCTCCATTACCACTTTTCTGTATCTTTTTAAACATCTGAAATATCGAACTCTGTTAAAGTTAAAGTTAATTAACCTGTACCTACGTGTAATAAAAGATAATTAAAACTTGTCTTATAAAGGATATCTATGTTTTATAAAGGATAAATATTATAATAACATAATTTTATCATCTCTTTATAATTACTATAATTAAATTAGCCAAATTATATAAAAAAACTTAAAATTAAAAGTCTTTCCTATACAACTACATTCAAATGTTGCGGGAATAAGCGATCTTGACTACGTCATGCGCGAAAGCGAACCGATTTTGGAACATTATGTATCATACCTTGTGTATTCATTGTACCATGCCTATAACCTATTCATATCTACGATACATCCATGTAACAATGTGAAAACAAATAAACATAAGCAAAATATATAATTCATCATTAAATCCAGCAAACTATAGAAAATAGAAAAAACAAGAGAATAAGTTTAACACAGATAATCTAAATTACAGTTATCAAAAAAAGCGAAATTAAAAGAAATACTAATTATCGTGAAGTTTCGCCGCCCAGGTTTAAAAGAATCCATTTTAGCTATATGTACCTATTCGTTAAATAAATCGTGGTAAAGAAACAGTAGCGGGCGCAAATTTGTGTGAATATCAAATAACACTATTATTATATTATATTATATTATTATAGCTAGTAGCTGATGCCAGTAAATAACATTTAACTTATACGTCACTGAATGACCTGATATACACAATAGGAAACATAGTGGATGCATATATCGGGTGAGTTATAACTTATACGGTAATATGAGTTATAACTTACACTAGACTAGCATTCGGTTATTTGGACTATTTTTAGACTTTTTAGTGATTTTGGTTAGAAAATATGACATACTATGTATGTTACATGAACAAGTTAACTGTCACTGTTTTCGAAAAAAACGGAGTTAAAAGAATGTAAGAGGATTATTCCAAGCTATTGTTTATAATAATTTTAAAAAGTTGATTTAAAGTTGAAAAAGTAATTTTAAAGATGAAAACTTAAAGTTTTATTATACAGTAGAAAATTAATTATAATAGCGGGAAGGAAATAAATGGCAGAATTTACAAAACAGCCATCAGACCAATAATGACATAAGCGGCAGAAACACGACCTGACAGAGGAAAAAAAGACGTTGTAAACAGCAGAGATGAATACAGTTAGGAAAATTGATGGTAAAACACTATGGGACAGAGCTAGAAGTACATATATACGACGTAGATGCAAGGTAGAGAACATCAAGGACTGGGTAAGAAATAGAAGAGCAGAATGAAACGATCATATAAGCCTAATCACAACAAATAGAGTAGTAAAGACGGGAAGAGACGGTTCTCTAATAGGAAGACGATCAGCAGGAAGACCACGAAAACGATGGAACGACAACTTACTGGAGGCACATTGAAAAACAGACCGAGTAACGTCTACATAAAAAGAAGAAGATTAATTAAAATAGAATAAAAAATTAGAATTTTTTGGGAAAAATATAATTTTTTTACTGTTTAAAATTATATTGTTTGTTTATTAATAATATTATTAAAACATTCCATATTTGTAATTTAAGCGAAAATTACAAGAATTAACAAAAAGATCAAAATCTATCAACTAGAACCGGAGATAAAGAAACTTACAGAAACAGTATTTTGAAGTTCATTACATTTTTGAAATCTTGAATTTGTAGTTCCCCCTTAACATCAAGTCGGACTAATCTTCAATTCAGCCTCTTTCTAACACCCATAGACAATGCTGTATAAGTTTAATCTCATCCCTACTTTTTACGTAATCGTTCTAGAATAGGTCAGCTTTTTAAATATGAAAAAATATTTCGTCTAGGAATAATAGCTTAGTTATTCTAATTATTTAGGGGTTAAAAATAACGGTAGTTTTGCAAAACGATTTTAAAAAAATGTTTTTTTAGCCTTTTTGATATATACTGATAGTTTAACTCTTAAACTTTCATTTGTTATGACTAGAATTACTATATCGCAAAAAAAGGTCTCTGGAATAAACAAATAGAATAAATTTTAAACTTGTAGCATGTTTTTAATTCACCCTGTAAATCATAAGAACCGAAAATGTTTCATAATCTTTTTGCGTTTCTAAACAGTCTAAACAAATTTTGAGTCTGTTTATAATTACCAGTGAAAATGAATTGTACGTGAAAGATTTGGACTACAAGTAAACATATGAAAAACTAAATTTATGGTTATCAACAAAAATAAAATTAGAGACGTCCAACTGCTTATCAAGAATACACCAGTGGACCGATAAAACAGTTTACCTATCTTGAAATCTTGAAACAATAGTAAACAAACAATGGGATCACTCACAAGAAGTAAAATGTAGAATAGAGAAGGTTAGGACTGCATTCAACAACATGGCAAAACTGTTTAAAAGCCACAACCTGAATCTGGAAATAAAAGTAAGGCTCATACGATGTTATATCTTCTTGATATTATACTACGGAGTTGAATTCTGGACACTCACTGAAGCGATATAGAAAAAACTTGAAGCCTTCGAGATGTGGCTATACAGAAGATTCCTAAGAATATCATGGACGGACAAGATAACCAACCAGACTGTACTAAGAAGAATGGGGAAAGAAAGAGAAGTGATGTATACGATTAAAAGGAGAAAATTAGAATATCTCGGACACATAATGAGAAACAGCACTAAATACAGATTATTGAAAATAATCTTTCACGGCAAAGTACTCGGAAAGCGAGGAATTGGGAGAAGAAGAATATCATGGTTAAAAAACCTAAGGAAATGGTTCTCCACAACAACAACTAATCTACTTAAAGCATCAGTTAATAAAATAATTATAGCCAATGATCGCCAATATTCGAAACGAATAGGCACCAAAAAAAAAGAAGAAGATAATTACCAGGTGCTCTTACCAGGAGAGGAAATATTAATTGTCTCACTTGGCATTCTTTTTATCTCAGTTTCGCGTATAGAGATTTTAAAAATAAATCGCTTTCTCACTTTCGCTAACTAGGAATAAAATAAATAAGAGTCCACATAAGAATTTTTCCATCATTACTCGTGGGAGGATGGGTTTGGTCACCGGGATACTTCCATGAGAGCGACCGTAAAGCTAGGTCGTGTGGAGTCCAGCCCAGAAGGGTTGTTTTTATTTTTTAACGTAGTTGGGTACGGTACGGAAAATTAATATCAAAGTGAAGTACTACAAATATATAAGTACATATGTCTCATTTCGAGAGATGAAAAGCAGCTAAGCAGAGAGGAAATAAAGTGTTAAAGTTTAATATAAGTTAAAAGTTAAACCGACTAGAGAAAAGTAAGTCAAGTTCTATGTAAGTTGTTTCAAACTAAGTAAAACTTGTCAAAATGTTTGGAGATAGATAGAATCGCAGAATATTTTCTATTTGGTAAACTAAGAAATTATACCTGATTTCATTTTTAACTTTTATTAGATATGTATTTAAAGGAGTGCAGTGCCTCGTTTTTTTGTATGGGGTATGTCAGGCAATTTTTTTTTGTATTTTAGAATAACCTTTGTTTTTTGTGCACAACCTAAAAGTTTGTATGTTCAGTACTCTTGTGACTAAAGGATAATTATTGTACTTTTTGTTCAGCTAATTTGTAGGTATATTTTATTAGATAATAAGTTATAATACCGATAATATCATGATAGTTATGCTATAACTGAGGTATTCATAATATTTTGGTTAATCTTTACTATTTAAATTCAGCTTTACCCAGTTATACAGGTATTCCATCTAATTTTAGGAATATTTGTTTAAAACCTCATTTCTCTAAATTTACATTTTTGATTTTTACTATTTGCGTTATTTGACTTATGTCTATTTTGCTAATATGTTGACACTCTATATTACCTTTTACTTGGCTGAACTTTTAAGAAAGAAAAATTGTTAATTTGTGGCAATTATTTGTTTAATACCTTTTTTTTTGGTAACTAATAAGAAGGTAAATTTGACAAGAACATAGAGCGACAATATAAGGTAAGTGTGTTTGCTTTTCTTTCTTTTTTGACTATGAATGCATTTTGGTTTTTTACAGAGAGTTAGCATAACTGTCATTTTTTTTAATCTTTCTTAAACCAATCTTTTCATAGGTCAAGTGTCGAGTTTTCCTCGTTCCTCGAAATAGGACTAGGTAGCGCCCTTTATTTCTCCCCTTTCGCTTAGTACCAAATTCTGTCATTTTCATAGGTACGTTTCAATTTCCAATTTTTTCTCTAAATATACCCCACCTCAGATCTATAGTCCCACGTTTCAAAGTTTACCGTTGTGTGCTTCAAAACACCTGAGTGCCGGTTTGCAAGGTGAACATATTTCCACCTGGAATCCTCTTTTCAAAAAAACACTGAAAACTTTCACAAAATTTATTCTCTCTCAAGTTGAGAAAGGCAATCAGCCGAAACCGCTGTAGTGATAAGAATTTAAAATAAATTTTGTGGAAGTTTTGAAAACAAAGTTTTCAGTGTTTTATTGTTACATAAAATGAATTTCCATCAAGTAACGGTCGAATCCATCAATTACAAACTAATTCATGGATCGATCTGAAATTTTGAGGCTTTGTTAAGGACCACAATACCCAACTTTGGGCGCAGTAACAAATATCTAGGTTGATTTTTTACAATAGTTATAAACGATTAACGTTTTTGCCTTATTTTGCAGTTTTCGAAGCGATAAATTAATTTTATAACTTGGGGCAATCGCCATTTTAAAGCTTTTTTGTGTTTTAAAAGGGACGTGTACGAACTCATCACTATATAGCCCCCCATAAAATTATTAGACCCTCGGAGATATAGTAAACTGATCACCGGCATCTTTTGGAGATTGGTAAACTCATCACCGCAGATAGGTAAACTCATCACCGGGATTTTTGCCTGGTTTCTAATGCGAAAGATTGCCTCTTACCTGTCATACTTCTCGTTTATGTGATAATTTAATAAATTCAGAAATTATTTTAAGCAAGTTGCTTTAAAATTTAACTGAGATATTAATATGTCTCACGGTGTGGCCTATTAGACGTATCTGCCAATCTAAATGGTCTTAAGATCTAAAAATTTAGTTACATAGGATTTCGATAGTGAACTTTAAAATGAAAATATTTGTCAACATGTGCTATTTTTGTTTATATCGGAAATAGTCCCAACTTCGTTATTTGATTTTCATTGCATTTTTATATTTCTCATTGAATTCTCGAGATAATTTGTTAAGCATACATTCGGTCTAAGTCTTACTGTTTTGGCGTTACTTGACTATCTTGAAAATAATAGACGATTTTGGACAGGAAGTAAATATAAAATGTCTAAAAAATAGGAAAAGCTAAAAACTTGAGTGTGCTATTAGTGCATTGAACTTAATTTTTTACACGTGCAAAGCTTTACATTTTATGGCATCATTGGCGGAAATTTTTAAATTTGAAGTAATCAGCAATGCATTTACTGTGACAGAATGCATCAAAATGCTTAAGTACACTCTCCTGTACTTTGTCTTTCAATGACTTGTACAAAGATCCCACATCAGAGTGCTTTTAAAAGCAATTTTTTTACATTTGTTGGTTAGTTTTCGCCATTATTTGTAGGAGTCAGATGAGTTGTCCAATTCATTTTATAAACATCATGACAACTAACCTCAATTAGTGTAAGATACAAAATAATTTTTACTCTGTAATTTGTACTAATTTTGTTTATTGTAGCACCCTGATGATGCAAATAAAGATTGGCGAAAGCTTGGTAGACTAAAAAGAGTACCTCTTTGTCCTATCTTCAGCTGCACACCCAAATAGTTGTGTTTTGTAGTCTAACTGATCAGCATTGACTACAAGCATATATATATATATATATATATATATATATATATATATATATATATATATATATATATATATATATATATATATAAGGAGACCAATTAAGTCGGTACCATATGGAAAATTGGAAATTTTTTTTATTTTTAGTTTTATGAAAAAAAATTTATTCTCTAGTTCTGAATGATCTAGAACTTCAATCATCAGAACCAGATATTAGTATTCTTCAGTCATTTACGCGGTTCGTTAAACAACATGAATTTTATTAAGACTTGAGAATATCCACAATTCATTTTTTTGACAAACCGCGTATACAACAAAAAAAATTTAATATCTGATCATTGTATTCTAGGTTTTAGATCATTCAAAACTTTTTATGTAACATAATTATTTTATATAACAAAATTCATAAAACTAAAAATAAAAATGTTTCACATATGGTGCCGACTTAATTGGATACCCTATATATATATATATATATATATATATATATATATATATATATATATATATATATATATATATATATATATATATATATATATATATATATATATATATATATATTTGTAAGTAGAAACAATTTTTAATTAATTATACCAACACCAACAATTTCTTAATCACATTTGTAGCTCCCTGATGAAGGACATAACCAATGTCCGAAAGCTTGGAATAAAAATTTAAAAGAGTACACATTTCATTTTTATTGCTGCAAACCCACTATTTAACGTTTACTTCCTTACGTTGTCAGCAAATACTTCTGGTTCATTATATATATTATATATATATATATATATATATATATATATATATATATATATATATATATATATAATATAACAATGCGACTTTAACAATTTAATTAATTTTCTTTTCGCATGATTTTAGGTAGCTATCAATAGAATTTTGTGGAATTCTCAAATAAAAACCAACAAATTGCAGTTGCATTTAAGACGTCTGGATTTGGATTATTCTGTGAAATTACCAAAAACTAGCCCTTTGCTGGGATTTTATGGTCTATACCTGATCCGGGGTGCAGGTAGGCCAGTGATCAATTTACCAATCTCTTAGGGTCTATTTTGAAAACCCTACTTTTATGGCGGTGATGAGTTTGTACTATGTACGAGGGTATTTATGGTAATTGGTGATGAGTTTACGTGTACCCTTTAAAAGATACGTTTTGAAATTTTACCTGAAATATTAAGTTTTTAATGATAAGCAAGAAATCGAAAAAATGCCTTTTTTACACTAAATTCTTAATAATTAAAAAAAAGACGTCGAAATTTCTGCAGAAAACCTGGTTTTGCCACAGTCCCGAACAGCGTTGTTTTTTTGCTTATTTTCCTGTACTAATAATACAATTTGATAATTTTGTGTTGAATTAATAAATCGTATATTTATTTCATGCCTTTTTAAAATATATCTTTCTAGTACACTCACTGTTAAATATCTGTAAGTAAAGTAAACATTTTCCCGCTAAAAACTTGTTATTAGTCATGAAAAACTAATACTTTCTATATGTTTATTTTTACCATTTTGTGATTGTAATATACTGTAATTTAAAAAACCAATTCCAAACATACCAAAACCAAACGAATCGTTCTCTCTTACAACCATGCAAATTCTCACATAACTCACACGCACTTTTCACCCTACAAAACGTTGAATTCTTAGACCATTCTAACTATAGTCCAAACTCAAGTCCAACGATTCTTTACTTTGCCGAAAATAAAGGTACTATGTGGTCAGAGGTTCTCAGTCGTCTATTTTCTAGAGGTTTCTACAGCTTGGTTCAAGCGAATGCAAAAGTGCATTGTTAAAAAACAATGAGGTCCTTAAAGAAGCTATCTACTGTTTTATTTTAGAAATATACGAATAAAACACGTCCTGCGTATTAGATGCAGCAGCATAAAAATATATCGAACTGATCTCTATATAAATTACAAAGGAAACACTAGTTCTTAACTTTTTTTGTTTAAATGATTTAAAATATGATATGCTTTGTGTGTTACTATTTAATTTATTTATTGTATATTACTTAACAAACTTAAAATTCCCCTCGTATCTAAAGTTATTTAAGATAAGATATATGTGATGCATACTTTGCATCCCCAATACTTTTATCATGAGGTGTCAATATAACATATTTATTCATCTCTTTAAACGAGAGTATTGGCCAATAGGTTCTTAATCAAATAATAAAAAGGCAATAAACCAAAAACCTGATTAATAAAATGGTCCAAGATACTGTTAACAGAAAATCTTGCGCCATAAAAATGCCTCATAAATATCTGATCGAATTAGAATAATACAAATTGGTGTTTTATACCTGACGTATCTACAAATTTAATCCGAATATTTTAGATAGGTAGAAGAATTTGAATAGATTCAATGTTTTAAACAATTTTAATGTTGTGTGTCAACCATTATTTTGTCACAGTTAATAGTATGAAAATAGTCAATTAAAATCACATACTTGCATTTTTACAAAAATAACTGTTATTGAAAAAAGAAATGATTAACCAATGACCAAAGTAAAGAACTATAAAAAAAGCAAGTGACAAAAATAGAAGATATAAGGACATTTAAGATACATATTGTTCTGAAGCTATTTTCTTGTGGCATGTTAAAGTAACTACTATTTAAATGGGAATAAGCCACAATTAAAGGTTAAAGTAAGTTCATTGACGTTTCAATTTCCACTTCGGAAATCGTTCTCAAAATACAAACATTAGCAAATTAAATAAATTTGGTTTTTTTGTTACTTGGTGAAAAATTCTTCATATAATTTAATTTTATCTGACTCATTTATATTGACAATACAGACATACATTATACATTTTAAAGTAGACGACTTTAAAATTATACTGCCAATACTGTTGAGTTGCGTTCTTGGGACGACTTTACTTGTAAGATAGTTCATTCGATTACATGAAATCAACTTTCACTTGAGAATATCCGTCAGAAAAAATCATAGCATGTAATTCGTCTTTATAAAGACAAACACATGCCATGATGACAGTAAAAATCTCCTATTAGTGATTCCATAGCAAATTATGAGGGAAAAACCAGGAAAAAAAAAGCTCATAATACTATCCCGACGTAGTAAGTATTTGGTCATGCATTTAGTTTACTTTCAAATTCTGATTTTATATGTTTGCTATTTAAAAAACATAAATGATGTATCCTCTATTTGTTGCCGACTTACTAATACTGGTATTTTCTTTTTAATAACTTCCTCTTTTAATATGGGTAACCAGATCCTACTACATTCTGTCGAGGAATTTGCGACACAATTGGTCTCATTTAGCATAATTAGAGCCGCTTCTTTGATTTTTCTCTTTTTACCATCCGTTTAATTTAGGACTATATTTGAATCATTCCATTGAACCCTATGTTCATTATCCCATGAGTGTTTACATATTTGAGATGTATCAAATTCTCTATTTTTAATATAAAATTGATGTTCACTTATTCTAACATTTAATGGCCTTGATGTTTCACCTAAATAAAACTGATCGCATTCACAAGGTATATTCTAAATACAATTATTTGTTCTTTTTTGTTCATTGTTAGGTTTGGTTTTATACAAAATAGATCTCAATGTGTTTGTTGTTTTGAATGTTGTTGAAATGTTGAATTTATTTCCTATCCTTTTAAGTTTTTCTGATAATCCTTTTATGTATGGTATTGTTATTTTCCTCGTATTATTCCTTGTGTATGCTGTAGGATCTCGTTCTAAGTTGTTCTGTTCTATTTGGTCGATTGTTGAAAATTCCTTATTTATAAACGATAAAGGATAATCATTTTTTAATAAAACAAATGTTAACGAATGTCTTTCCTCCAAGAACGAATTTTCAATAGTAATACCACTAGTGATTCAATTTTCGCGATAAGTCTGTCGATTTACTTCTAAACGAAACTGAGTTGCTTGAAAACACCACGAGTCCGTAGGACGAGTGGTGTTTTCTTTAAGAAACTCAGTTGAGTTTAGAAATAAAAGACAGACTTATAAGCTAAATTAAATCACGAGTGGTATTTTATTAGACTATTTCATGAACAAAGTGATAGGTCAAAAATTCAGTAGAATGAGAGGAAGGAATTTAATAATAATACATTTGATCTAGGTAACCCAAATCTACCCATTTTTTAAATAATTCACAATTAGTCATAATCATGAAATATTTATTATAGCTATAAATAATGTTGAAGGCCCAGTCTTTTAGAATGAATGCTAGTCTTTCGTTGTATTTGTATTTTGCATCTAATTTGTAGTTGCGATCCACACGGAACATCATAAATTGTCTCCATATATAAGATTTAGATTTTCTTGTGTTACTCGGTATATTTTATTCAATGTTTTGGTTTATAACTTCGTTTGAAGTACCACCGAAACGACTCATTTTGACGTATACAGCTACAATAATTTTTTTGGCAAACGTCAAACTTTGCTTTGCGATCGGTATCCATGGTTACATCGTTGAAAACACGAAGCTGATAGACCAATCAGAATTGAAAGACAGTTGGTGTTTTCGCGATAACACAAGCTGTCTTTGGTTTGTGATTGGCCAGATTATGTGAAAATTTTAAGATGAGTGAAATAGTCGTTAGAACAAGTAACTTTGGCTCTATCATATAAGGATTTAATGATTCCCTTTTTAATATTAATATTGTGATTTGATTTGAAATTTAAATATCTGTTGGTGTGTGTTGGTTTTCTATACACCTGAGTCTCATATCCAGTATCGTTCTTAAGAGATTAAAACATCCAGGAAAGGTAATGTGTTATTATTTTCCTTTTACTTTTCACAAAATAACAAAAAAACAAAATTTGTTTAATTTACTAACGTTTTTATTTTGAGAACGATTTCCAAAGTGGAAATTGAAACGTCAATAAACTTACTTTAACCTTTAATTGTGGCTTATTTCCATTTAAATAGTAATTACTTTAACATACTTAATTGAAAACAAGTTGCCAGCAGACAGCCAGAAATTAAAAACATAGAAAAACTAAAAAAAAAAGATTAATCAAATATCAAATGAGAACTATAAAAAAAAACGAGTGGCGGAAATAGAAGATGTAAGAGAATTAAAACATCTCAAACCTTGTTACCAACATGACATAACATACCATGACATAATGTAATATGACCAAGTACTCCAAAGAGTATAAAAAAATACTCAATCAAATTAGGTTACAAAAATCTATGTCATCGTTTGCTAAAATAACAGCTTATGCTCACAGTCACACTTCGTAATGTTATGTACATCGAGTATGACTAGTTCCATTTATCCCAACCATCATCACCATCATCATCATCATCATTCAGTGTTCTGCGTCCAAAGTTAAATGTCTTTCAGTACTGTCGGTCTTGAGTTTTCTGCAGTAGTTTCCAGCGATTCTGTTGACTTCGTCTACCTCTACTTCATCTGTCTGCTCGTGGTCTCCATACTGTAATTTTATGGCTCCCAGTTCCACTTCAGACATGCTATGAGCTCTATGATAACTGTGACACCTTTCCTTCTTATTTCCTCGTTTTTAACCCTATCTCCGAGAGTCAGTCCAAGTAACGACCGTTCCATTCTTCTTTGCGCTACTCTGAGGTTGGTTACTGTAGTCTAGGTTAAGGAAAGTGTTTTGGCACCATAAGTCATAACTATTGCCGTAAGTGCACATTGGTTGAACGTCTTCTTTTTCAAATAATTCGGCATGTTTCTCTTGAGGATGTCTGATAGAGTTTCATATGCGGTCCATGCTAAAGGGATTTTTCTTTGCAGTTCAGCCGTTTGGTTGTCTCTGGCGATACGGATTTCATGACCTAAGTACTTGTATTTATGAACTAATGCTATCGTTGCAATCGACTTTTGGATTTTCTCTTGATACCAGGTTTTAAAATCACACCAAACACCTTATAAAATAAAATGTCATTATCTCAAAATGTATTACCCCAGGCAATAAAAAAAGATTTCCAGAATCTCGCACTAAACTGCTAGTCTGTTCCACAGATTCTGCGGGGGAAAGGTTCTGACAATTAAACATAACAAACATAGAAAACTCTTAAAACTCAACGTCGCTACATATGATGTTAGATTCCTAGTATCAGAAGAATTTGTCTTATGGGATGTGTCAGCGTTAGCGATGTAAACAACGATGGGAAAGTCTGAAAAAACTGAAATCAGGTTACTAGTTTTATCAGGTCGGTACTGAAACTGAAACAACGGGAGGCGTTGGCTTCTTTGTACGTAGAAAACATGAAAACAACATTATATCAGTAAAAAGTATTTCTACTAGAGTTGCTTCTTTAACCCTAAAACTTAACCCTGAAAAATATACTTTAAAAATCGTACAAGTATATGCTACAACAAGCGGCCATGCGTACTATGAAATAGAGGAATTCTACGATGACATTACGTTAGCCCTAAGCGATACAATAACACACTATACTATAATATGTGGTGACTTCAACGCTTAAACGAGGAGAAAGGCAGATGGGACAGAAACATCACTGGGCAAATATGGTTTGGAAAACAGGAACGAGCGCGGTTAAGCTTTACTTAGTTTTTTTCCAGCCGGAAATTCATCTACAAAAAAGAACATCGGAGATGGACGTGGCAGAACCCGAATGAAAAAACTAGAAACGAAATCGATTTTATGATGACTGACAAAAGGCAAATTTTAAATATATTACAGTCCTAAAACAGTTTTCAAAAGGTACCACAAAATGGCAAAACGTCGTAGAAATAGACCTTGGGGAAGAGAGAGAGCGCATGATAAAAAAAAAGTCTGGACCTATCTGGACAGAGCCTAATAATATAAATGCATTTAAAGAACACACCGACAGCATTCTCGAAAGCAATAAGGAGACAACCGAATGCATAAAAGTGAAGGAATCAAACAAACAATTGGGAGATAACAAGAGCTTCGAAGTTCTAAGAAAAAAAAATAACAAATGACAAAAAGGAAATAACAAAATTAAAGGATAGAGATGGAAATATCACCAACAGAGATGAATTACTAAGGGCAGTAGAAGATTTCTATGCAGATTTATACAGAAGTCAACAAAACCATAATTAGAAACTAACCGAAAAGTTAGAAAATTCAGGAAAAAAAAATAGTCAACAAAGAATTAGAATTGATGCCTGATAGTTCAACAAATGAAATAAGGAATGCACTGAAGAAAATGAAAAGAAAGCTTCGGGAGCAGATAAAAGCGTTATAGAAACCGCAAAGATTGGAGGAGACAGACTTTAAGATGGCATAGTGCACTTACCATTTTATTACACAAAAAGGGCGATCCAACAGACCTAGAGAATTACCGACCCATAATCTGAGCACTAAAGTATATCTCTCACCAAGCTTGGAACAGGTAGGTTTTAGGAAAAACTTTGGCACTAACAACCACCTCCACTACAAAAAAAGGCATAATAGAAGAATTCATCGAATACAACCGACCCCTGGTCTTGACTTTCATAGACTTTCGCAAAGCATTCGATACGAATTAACAGCGTAATGAGAGCGTTGATGACCTAAAGACTACACAAAGATATAAAATGTATAACAATCAAAAGAGGAATCAGACAAGAAGACACGTTATCTCTAAAACTCTTTACGGCATGTCTGGAACATGCTGTTAAACAATTGGAGTGGGATGAAAAAGGAATCAATGTCGATGGCGAATGCTCTCCCACCTACGATTCGCGGCCGATATAGTTCTGATAACAGATAACTTAAAAAAGATTAGAACTATGCTTACTGAGTTAGATGCCGCCTGCAAGCAATTTTGGAAAGATAGAATACATGGCAGGTTGATGATGATGATGAGTATAAAACATTTCATTTAAGTATTCCATTTAAAAAAACTGATTGCAAGTTTCAACAAACCCTGTAGACAAAAATTAGGTATTTCGCTATGTTAATAAATTTATATATCGATTTAAAATCTTTTGAACATAAATAATATATTTTTTTATGTCAAATCTTTACAATTTTATAGGGTGTTAAATTTGCTACGAAATTAATGAAAAAACATAATTATCCTTTAAGCTACTATATTGTAAAAACGAGAACATTGAGAAGAATCCAAAAATATAAAAATATACAAGGGTGTTCCATTAAAATAAAGATAAATTTTTTCCATCCTGTTAATATGGGTGGCCCTGTATATTCGAAAATATTTTTAAAATATGGTCCTATCTATGCTGCAATTTTTACCTAAATTATTTTTTTTTTGGCATCTCTTACGACAAATGAGTAACTGGACTTCCTCGAACTAATGCCGCACCCTGTATAGTGTTTCCTTTATAAATAAAATATTTTTAATAACATACTTTTTTGTTGTAAAATTATATAGGTATAACAATTTAGCAGGGCTAACCAACTACCGAGAAGTACTTACGAATCAAGAATTATCAACATATCAATGGCAGATGTAATAATTCCGGGTACAGCTAATTTTAAATTTGTTTTGTTAATGTATCATTCGTACAGTCGACAGAATATAGAAAATGTTTTCTACATCATTCCTTTCCAATTGTAATTTATTGTTATGCAGCGACCCTGCTGTCAGAAAACTATCGATTCGACATTAATTTATGTGTCTCTGTACCGCCTACACCTCATAATGAAACCTGAATAAATCGCAACACTAAAAAAAGTACTTTGTCCATTTCGATATCTTATGTATTGGAATACGTACTCCCACGCCATACATCCAAGGACATCGGCCTCACTTAAACGAAAAGAGTAGTACAAAAGTAAGAGCACCCTGTAATGAAATATTTTTTTATATTACGAGGGAACTTCATCGTGACATGGAAAGAGACCTTGTTTTAATTAGATTTATTTATAATTTGTTGTATTACTAATTTATTTTATTCATGTAAGGTTATGTCTGCAATATGCAGATGTGTATTGCGTCAAGATATCATGACGAATTAACAATATAAGTTTCAGTCACAGATATTTTTTAAATCGATATAACCTGCATTTTTCATTGCCTTTAAGTGTTGCCTGTTTTTGGTTTTTGATACTTTACGAACATTTGTAATACGGTCCTGTAGACACCGCCCCTATCACACCTAATGGACGCGAAACTATTTCGGTGTAAAAACACTCAGTATTAGCAGTGCTGCCAGGTCTACCGTTTTTACGGTAGATCTACCGTTTTCCACCTCGATCTACCGCTCTACCGTTTTAACACCTTATTCTACCGCATTTTAAAATTTTAGGCATTTGACAAAACATAATATACATATTCATAATATACAGGAGATGTATTTTGGTTCTGACATTTCTACGCCTAGTGTAGATAAAAATGACTTGTAATTTGTAAAGTTAAAGTGTTTAGAATTTTATATAGAGGGTCTGGTCTGGACTAATTATTAAAAAGGTTTCCCATAAAAAATAACATCTTGGAAGATTTGCAGTTCATAAATTTTGATTTGGTGCGAAGTAGAAAAATTAATTCAATTGCACATATTTCACCAAAATTGGGGATATATTGGGATAAATCAGGGCGATCTTCAATCATTAGATAATGAGTGGAGACTTTTATAAAACACTGAGTAGCCTGAATCTAATGATATACTAGCATTTTGGAGTCAAGTAAGTGAAATGAATTATGGTAGTGGATTAAATATGTTCCCCAGTTTATCTCTATTTAAAAAGGAAAAGACAGTTAAGATTTGATTTCACGTACAGGGCGCTTGCGCATCCGCTTATACGTATTTCGGCCTAATAGGCCTCATCAGAACGGCTTTCGCAATCGCTCTGAACGTGAAAATAAATCTTTTCTGTCTTAGAAAGCAACTCTAACATGGCTTCGTATAGACGCAAATAGCGACATCTGATAATAAAATCGTAAACTAATTTTCGAAACCAAATTCAGAATTTCGCTTTAATCTGTGCCTTCTAAGAATTGTAAGGCAAAACAGATTGATAAAGATGTTATGAGAGACATGGGGAATCTAAAAATTGCATTCCACACCATATCTCCTCAACTAAGCAAAATTCTTAGCGAATTGGTTTCTAGTACTCGTACAGAGTATATCGAAATAAAAAAGGAAAAGACAGTTTAGATTTGATTTCAAGATTCTCGGAATCTTGAAATCAAATGAAAATGAAAATGAAGCTGGGTTGGCTCCAACGGAAGTTGCTATAATTTTAAGGTAAAAAATGATATGGGAAAACTTCTTAATAAAAACATTTACGAGCAGAACTCGGATATTGACGAGATCTAATGGTTGATTTTTTTATAATTCAATGTGTGTTTTGTTTTACCATACTTTTTAGGTTTAGTTTTGATTTCAGTAAATGTTTTTGAAGTTTATTTAGGTTAATTTTTTAATAAAAATTATGTTTTTAAAAATTTTGTATGTATTTTCTGGTGAAAATTATTTAAAAATGAACGTACTGTTATAAAAAGGCGTTTAAATAGACCATTGGCATTAGATAATGTAAAAAAACAACAAATTCAATATCTTTATGGTATTTCTACCGTTTTCTACCGTATTTTTCAAGTTAGCCCTAGCGCAAAATGGTTCATGTCACCTGGCAACATTGAGTATTAGTATAAACGCTGTGCGAAACGCTCCAGTTTGTGTAAACATCCATCCTCCGCGTAAACAGACGAGGTCCAAGCAGTCCTAAGATCCTACATAGTCCTGTGCACTGAAGAAAAGAAGATTCATTCATCGTCACAAGTACCGTTTACACTTTAATTTGCATACACACATACAATATTGAAATTGATTGATAAATTTTACATTTAACTTATTTCGACATAAAAAAATAATACCAGTACCTATAAACAAACATTTGAATAATTGTTAGTTATCATAATTAACAATTTACTAAGATGTAAATTTAAGCTGGAAGGTCAGATAATAGAACAAGTGATGGAATTTAAATATCTGGGCATCACATTATCTAGCTACGGAAAGCTCGAAACTGAAGTGGAAGATCAAGTGAATAGAGCAAACAGAGCCGCAGGCTGTCTGAATGAAACAATATGGAGAAATAAAAATATCAGGAAAAATAAAAGGCACGACACCTGTGTAATTAAATTAAACTATGTTGAATAATAAAATACTTTGATTTTTAAAATTTTTGTATGCTTCTATAGAAGGCAAGAATTTTTTAATCTTACTAGTCGGTATTTTGTTTGCAAGCATAGTGATTTCGTGAAATCGCTTGTACAGTCAGTTTCCATTTGTCTAGATTTTTCTATTTTTATTGATTATGGTAGAGTCTTCCCTATAAGTTTCGTAATAAGATCTGTATATCTGGTGGGCGACCTTCCTCGACTTCTTTTCTCGTGGACCATCCCGCCCTCCAATAACGTGGCCGTGAACTTAATAATATTTTTAGCTACTATCGTATAAAGTCTATTCTTCATTTGGATATGTTGGAGGATTGATAAATAAGTTCTTTTCTCGGTCCAAGAGACTCTTAGTATTTGATGCAACCAAACATCTCAAAGGCATCTGTTTTTATTGTGTCTGTTTGTTTTAATTTCCAACATTCAAATGTGTATAGGAAGATAGGGAATATCAGGCTTTTAACAATTCGTACTATTGTGTTAAGCGTTATAAATAAGATGACTTTTCCAAATATTTGTAAGTTTTGCCATGGCTTGCTTGGCCAGTGCAATTCTTTTTCTAATTTCTTCACTTCATCCCGCTTGGTTTGTTATTAACGGACTAAGATAAATGAAAGTGTTAACGGTACCAATGTTATAGATCTTCTGTATATTTAAATTATTTGGGTCCGGTTGGTCTACTATCATTATTTTGGTTTTTTGTTTGTTAATCTGAACTTCCAAACGTATTTTTTCAACTAATAGGTTAGGTATGTTGAACTTCCTGGCTTTTTCCACAATCTGTATGGTTAAAGTCTGTTCTCTAGTTCCTCTGTCAGGTATAAAAGCCCGCTTAGTGCGGCGACAGTTGTAGTAGGATGTAAGTGACATATTTTATGAGAAGCATCAGTACCTGCATCTCCGATCGCCATTATCCTTTTCATGACAATATTGTCTGCCCCAAGTGATTTGTGAGGAATCAGATTTCTTAGTGCCACAGCAACTTTTATCAGTGTTTCTGGTTCTGGGCATTCAAGTTGCAAGTGATTTCCGATAGCTGTGTTGTCTTTCATTAAATTTTCACTTTGATTTGTATTTTATAGGTTACCAGAGTGCCGTCTTCCTGTCTTATCGCGAAGCATCTTAAAAAAAATTATGAGTAATTAGTTTTATTTTTATAAACATATCTCTTATTTCGTTATTATTTATATGCTGTTCGACTGCATTGTATAGATCGTTTAGATATTCTTTTGATCGTCCCTACATCGCTACTTTATTTCTTTACTAAGCTCTGAGTATTCTGAGCGTGTTTCAGGTGTTTTGAGCCATTGGGATTTAAGAGTTTTTTGGGTTTTAATTTTACGCAATATTTGCTCGAAGGTCCAACTTTTATTAGGCTTAATCTTAGTATTCTTTTGTTGTAAGTGATGAATTCGACCGTTACTTGATGAAAATTCATTTTATATAACAATAAAACTGAAAACTTTCTTTTCAAAACTTCCACAAAATTTATTCTATTCAATCTGTTTTCCTATTATTGAAAGCCCTTTTATGTTCTGCTATACGTTTGTTAAAAGTTCTACCAGTTTGACCGATGTAAGTTTTTGGGCAGTCGCCACATCTAATCGCCACATTTTTTACTAGTTACTAAAACTAGTTAATAAAATACAACATTTTCAATTACCTTACAACTCCAGATTACTTTAATTTGACGTAAAAAATCTTTTTCTTAGCATTCCTCCTACAGAAGCTTTTGTTCTAGTAAAAAACCTTTTAGACCATAATATTACAAATCCAGTCATTACATCTGAAATTTTACATCTTCTCGAAATTTGCGTGAACCAGAACTACTTTGAATTTAATAACAAAATATATACAAATAACAGTGCAGGACTTATAATGGGTGATCCTCTAAGCCCATCGCTATTAGATATTTTTATGGATCATCTAGAGACAAAGATTTCAAAACATCCCGTATTCCAACAGTTTTTGTATTGGTGGAGATACGTAGACGATATGTTTTACAGGAAGCTATTTTCTTGTGGCATTTTAAATTAATTACTATTTAAATGGGAATAAGCCACAATTAAAGGTTAAAATACGTTTATTGACGTTTCAATTTCCACTTCGGAAATTGAAATTCGTATTTTAACCTTTAATTGTGGCTTACTCCCACTTAAATAGTAATTAATGTTTTACAGGAACTAACAGACAATGTGACCAATTTTTATCGTATATTAATTCACTTCATAGTCATATTGAATTTACAATACAAACAGAACAAAATCAATCCATTAATTTTTTAGATTTAAAAATCATCAGACTTTCTGTACCAGTACTTTCTGCTCGATTACATATACAGGCAAAATAACAACAAAAATAGCCAAACACATAAAAAAGAAAGGAATAAGACCAGCTTTTAGAACAAACAACAACTTAGGCAAATATATTAAAAACAACACGAGCCAAAATAAAAAGCACCTACACAGTGGTGTATACAAACTTAAATGTGGTGACTGCCCAAAAACTTACATCGGTCAAACTGGTAGAACCTTTAACAAACGTATGGCAGAACATAAAAGGGCTTTCAATAATAGGAAAACATATTATACATACGCACTTCACCTTCTAGATTATAATCATTTTTTTTAATGACGAATTTCAAATTCTTCACATCCAAAATAAATGCCTTAAGCTATCTTTATTAGAATCTATGGAAATTAACACTCTAAAAAGCACAGATAAAATTCTGAATGACCAACCTGATACAAACAGTTCTCCCCTCCTCAATCTATTTCGTTAAAGACTATAAATTGTCACATTCACATAAAACACATCCAAAAATAGATAACTTGAGAAAGGCACTCTGCCGAAACAGCTGTAGTGATAAAATATTATAATAAATTTTGTGGAAGTTTTGAAAACAGAGTTTTCTTTTGTTATGTTGCTATATTTGTTGTAATAGATCTTGTCTTGATCCATAGAGAGTCATCTGTTTCATTTGGGTATTCTTCTGATTTAAGTTTATTAATCTCTATATTTGAGTTCCCATAAATTAGTGATTGGTTTAGCCTAACTTTACACGTAATCGGACGGCATGTAAATGGTGGCCGCTGTGGCAATCAGGTATGTTTTTGCATTTATAATGGAGCTTCGCCATCTGGATTTAACTAGTATGTAGTATGTATATTTGGTTTTTGTATCTTCCATCTGGGTACGTTTATGTTCACAGTCTTTTCGGATGGTGTAGAACCCAACATTAGAAATTTTTTAATACCTCATCTTATATGTGGTCGATAAACATTTTTGGGCAGTTTTTTGTTGTATTTAAGAAGACTTTGGTCTTATATAGGTAAGTTTTTTTGGTCAAAAATTTTATTACTCATTTCATTAATACCGTTGGGATGCGATAAGCAGCTGTGGAACCCCCGTACTTACATAGATAAAACTATCATCTAGTGCATCTATCATCTAGTGCATATAAATTGATTTAAGTTTCAAACAATTTCATTCAGTGCTAAATCAAATTAAATTTACTTAATTTTTTTTATTAATAATCAAAATATTAATATTATTCACGTTCATGTTAAAACTTCAAAAATTTTTATGTAAAATATACTTTTATAAATATTTTCATTTCCTTCACTTCTGTCGAACCAAGGACGAGTTATTTCTTTTTGACCCTATATTTATTTTTTCTTTTGTTTTTGTTGTTAAGTTTCTTTGGTTTGTCGTGATCGAAAACCAGGTGATTTCAAATTAATTTTTACTTTTCTCGTATCCTGCTGGAACCCCTAGCATCAAAATGTCGTATCCACAACCAATCTCGCCGTAAAAACTGAGTGCCGTTCGCGTGTAGTACTCTCCCATTCTTACATTCTTAGTCCCGGCTTATGCATATTCAGAGTAAAAAAGGAGGTTGCAGTGGCATTAAAAGCACTGTGTTTTATGGAGGAAGTTTTTGGACCCCGTTCTAGTCTAATACTGAAAACTCTTACATCTAAATTTTTGATATCTGCAAGTAAACTCTTCTATGAGTTTATGGGTACCCTCCCATTCTGTGGTCCAGCTTTTTACATTTCCAGAGTAAAAAAGAGATTACAGGTGGATGACATGACATGGACGTGGACGATCTAAGAAGATCTAGGAACGCACAAGAGGAAGTGGGAACTGCCTAGCATGCCAGTTTAGGTATTTCAGGGGTAACCAGCCGAGTGGTTGGAACGGCTCTTTATCAGCGTTATTGGCGCGCAGTCTTTACCTGCGATATTGGATGGGGAATGTTTCTAAAATATCAAAATACTCATCAGGAAGATCGTGTCCAGTGTTGTGGAGAAGTTTAGCTGGAGGAAACGGAACTTTTCTAATGGGAAGCCTGGTGAGTATTTGCCCTCTATGGTTGCAAGGTGTCTTTAGTGTTCGTTTTGCTCTGTTGTTCGAGCCAGCTATGGTTCTTAGGACATACTTCCTGCTGAGGGTTAGGATTCTGTCCTTGATTGGTGTTATATTGGCTATGTGGGCTGATGGATACGACCAGTCCTTTCTCATGCAGTATCTTAATATACGGCGTTCGGTAGCCATGATGGCATTAAGTTTGTGTGTATTGAGGGAGATATGGACGCATGCCTTGTATTCGACTATCGGTCTGACAAAAGTTTTGTATGTGTGCAACAAGGTTTTGGAAGATGTCCCGCCTAGTTTACCGGACAGCACTTTCAGGAGGTTGAACCTCTGCCTCATCCTCTCTAAGGTTTCGTGAACGTCGGCCTTCCAGTTGAGAGTCCTTGTAAAACGAACTCCCAAACAGGTGGATTAAAAATACTGTATTTTATAGTGGAACATTATCATTTAATTTTGGCCTAGATGCATAACTCAATAGCCAATTGATGTGGTTGAAGACATAACATTCTGAAAAGTATCATAAATTGACCATAGCGACTCATTCGTGAAACTGAAAATTGTGCCAAGCAGCATACTCGTCATGGAATGCTACAGCGGCAGATGTAGATCGACGTATTACTTTTACCCGCTAGAAAGCAAACGAATTACAGCACCTAAATTGGATATCGACTTGCAGTGTAAGCATCATGTAACCGTAGGGCGAGATACTATAAGAAACATTTCTCTATTGGCCTACAATTTTATTCACCTACAAATCTAGATTTCATTTTTATCCAGATCCTCGTCTGCTAAGCACGTAGAAGTGATCTAGAAGTGTGGAATGTATGAGACATGTCATAAGAAGTACACATGTAGAAAAGTGGTACCTGGCGAAATAATAATGAACAGCAGAACTGACTTGATTGACATATGGACCAATTGAGTGTTGTCCTTTATATTATTGTGCAACCTATTGTTCGTCCATTTGCTGGAACTATTAGCTAAGAGTTCCTTCTTCACATGTTACACGCATTGTGACTAACTGGTTGAGCCACGAGGAAGCTCATATATTGCCATGGCCTGCAAGCCAATACCTCAAGAAATCATTGAAAGTATAATTTTAGATAGGAAGTTTAAGATAAAAGCAGAATATGCGGACATTTAATAAATCAATATGAAAATCATACTTTATATGAAACAAATATTTTTATATTAAGCGTTTTCCGTTAAAAAATCGATTTTACAAATTACTTATTGGTACCGTAGCATTTTTGTATTTAAACAACTTTAGTTGTATATTCAATACCATTTAATACTGCACATTTATTACTTTTTAATTTCAATAAATATAGAAATAAGTTATTCTATTTAGAAAAATATACCGACACTTTTCCGATGTATGCATTTGTCCTTATTATCACTGTTAGAGCATGGATCACACATAAAAAGATCATGTGAGAAGAAGAAAGCATTATGACACTATTGTATTCATAGTTGGATAGTCTCCTCTTGCCAATCAAATCTTTAAAATTTTCTCTTTGGTGATATCTATGGCTCATATCATTTTTTTGTCATCAGTGTAATGAAATCTTTTCAGTTTGTTCAAAATTGATCAAGCACAAGTCCGTACAGTTTTATAGAAATGTAAATGTAAACTAATATGAAATACAATATATACAATATTACTAATCAAATACCTACATGATAAAGTATCAAAAATAATTGACAATCCTTTCTTATCAAAATTTTCTACAATCGGACGCAATGATTTTGCACAGGAAAAAATAAATTCACAGGATAGGAAGTTACTAAGGGGACGTCTTACCGGAGGCTTTGGGAAATGAGACGAAGCAAAATTAGCCCAGTCTGGTTATACAAAAATCATCGATTTCAAGGCAAAATGTTTCGCAGATATCTGAAGCTTTTAAGACATAGTTGGGGGTTACTAGATGACGAATAGATAAAAAGATACTCCTATTTTTACCTTGCGTTTTTTTTAAACAATAATTTATGGTCAGAATTTGGTTTTTTATCTATAAGTTTTTTCCCTTATAATTTAAATAAACAATATTTATACCATTTTTTTACATCAAGAATATCTTTATTTTCCCGTTTTTTCAATTAAAATTGATAAATAATTTACGGAGATATTTGCAAAAAAGCAGTTTTTTTGCACTAATTTATAAATTTAATTAATTTTTTTATTAACAAAATAAAATGTTATTAATACATTTCAACATTGAGGAACTACCGTCCTTTAAATTTGTGCGAAATTTCCCCCCGATCGGTCAAATAGTTTAAAAGTTATCCAATTTGTTTATCCCTGGGACTAATTATTTAAACCATTGAACTTGCCCTATGAATGATGCTAGAGACATTTAACAAATTTCATAGGATTCTTTAAGACTTATACTATCTTAGAAGTTAAATGAGTATTGAGTTTTCATCGAAATTATTTACAAAATAAACGTTTGAAAAAGGGGTATGTTTTTTACTTATAAACAATTGTAATAACTTCTACATTTTTCAAGCTACAGACTTGTACGTACAACCATTCGATAGCTGGTAAAAAAACTCACATTTACCAAAAAAAATAAACCTTCTATGAACAATAGGAACGAAGTTAGCGACAATTTTTTTGTTAATTATATCTCCATTGTTTATAAACATTAAGAAGTAAAGTAAATTTGCACAAATTTTGAATGAAAATCTAAACTTTATATTGAATTTTATAGCTATAAAATTCATCCAATTTTTCGAAACTTAAAACCTTTCGAAACGAAGTTACTTTCGAAAGATCGACATAGGAAAGTGGAGGGGAAACTGTTTTAGCTCCTCGCTGCAAAATTTAATATTATGGTTACGGATTTATCATTCAAAAGCTTCAACAGTTCTGTAGGAATTTCATCAGGTACATTTGCTTTTCCATTTTTAGCGTTTCTTATTGCGTATTTACTTCTTCTTTCAATATGTCTGGCCCAGTTGCATTGATTATCTGAGTTAAGTTGTTTCTATCGTCTTCAAATAATTCATTCAGGTATTCTGTCCATCTTTTTATTTTATTCTCTAGATCTATAATAAGATTTCCATCTTTGTCTTTAAGTTTACCTATTTGGCATTTCTTTATGCTTCCTGTTATCTCTTTTACTTTTTTGTGCATATTAAACGCATCGTACTTTTTCTCATAGGTTTCCATTTCTTCACATTGTTCTTTAGTCCACTCTTCTTTGGCTTCTTTTATTCTATTTTTTATGTGTTTATTTATTTCTTTGTATTTGTCTGGGTAATTCTTCATCTTTCTTCTTTGTTCCATCAAGTCTAGTATATCTTGTGTCATCCACCCCTTATTATTTGTTGTTGTTTTTGTAAGATGTTTCTTTCCTGCTGTTTGTATAGCTGTATTTATGTACTTTAATTTTTGGTTAACGTTGTTTGTATCATTAATTTGTTGCTGCACTGAACGGAGGTTTTCATTTATTTCTTCTCCTGTTTCTTGTCGTATATTTTTGTTTCTAAGTTTATTTAAATCTAGTGCCTTTCTGTGTGGTCTTCTAATCTTTTTTGGTCTCGCCTCTATCACAGTAACTACCGGGTTATGATCTGAGCCTATATCAGGTACGTCTGGGTACGTCTTAGTACATTTAACAGCATTATGATACCTCCTTGCTATCATAATGTAGTCTATTTGATTTCTCACTATTTTTTCTTTGGTATGTTGTGGAGATGTCCATGTATATAACCGTCGAGGAGGTAATTTGAAAAAGGTATTTGTTATTACGAAGTCTTCACTTTGGCAAAATTGAATCAATCGATCTCCTCTGTTATTTCTGTTTCCAAGCCCATATTTTCCTACTTGTTCTCCTACCTTACCTTGACCCACCTTGGCATTAAGATCGCCCATTAATATGTTAATGTATGGAAAGACTGACTTAATAAGTGAAGACAAACAACCTGCAACAAAAAGGTTCAGACCTGAAAGTGAAGTCGAATAAATGAACCAAATTTTAACTTTTAAACCAATGTATGTAAAGAAAATAAAAAAAAGTAAAGTTCAATAAACATTGCAAAATTTAATAAGGCAAGCGATGAAAAAATCGACTTATTTTATCAAAGCAGTAAGGCAGATTAGATTAATATTGTATATCATATTTGTAAGAAAAATAGAATAAAAATCAATATTATTAATTATAAAAATACAAACAATTATAATTAATATAAGGAATATAATAATATAATGTGTACAAAATTACCTGAAATTTAATTTATAAAATATATAAGTATTATTACATCATTGATATAAAATGAAAAAACATATGTTGATTTTCCGGGATTTTCCGAGATTTATGGGGGGTGAAAATTATGTCATCATTATTAATACTGCGACAGACTATTCGAGCAAATTAAAAAAAAATAAGTATTTAGGGTGAATTTCAAATGGACTCAATTTTTCCGAGTTTTCCCATATTTTCCGGCCAGTGAAAACTATGTAGTTATTCATATTTCGACGAGCTACCCCAGAATAAAAAAAAGAGGCTTGCAGCTGCAAAGGAAGCCAAGATAATGTAAATTTTTCCTACGTGTTGCAATTTGAAGTTCCGATGCCGAAAAAAAAACGGAGCTAAAACAGATATCCTCTCCACTTTCCTATGTCGATCTTTCGAAAGTATCGTCGTTTCGAAAAATTAGATAAATTTTATAGCTATAAGTTTCAATACAAAGTTTAGATTTTCATTCAAAATTTGTGCAAATTTTACTTCTTAATGTTTATAAACAATGGAGATATGATTTTTTTAAAAACAGTCACTAACTTCGTTTCTATTGGTCATAGAAGGTTTTTTTTTAGTGTGAGTTTTTTTACCAGCTATCCAATGGTTGTACGTACAAGTCTGTAGCTTGAAAAATATAGAAGTTATTACAATTGTTTATAAGTAAAAAACATACCCCTTTTTCAAACGTTTATTTTGTAAATAATTTCGATGAAAACTCAACATGCATTTAACTTCTCAGATAGTCTAAGTCTTAAAGAATCCTATGAAATTTGCTGAATGTGTCTAGCATCATGCATAGGGCAAGCTCAATAGTTTAAATTATTAGCCTCAGGGATAAACAAATTAAATAACTTATAAAGTATTTGACTGATCGGGGGGAAATTTAGCACAAATCTAAAAGATGGTAATTCCTTGATGTTTAAATGTATTAATACCATTTTATTATGTTAATAAATAAATTAATAAAATTTATAAATTAGTGCAAAAAAACTGCTTTTTTGCAAATATCTCTGTAAATTATTTATCAATTTTAATTAAAAAAACGGGAGAATAAAGATATTCTTGACATAAAAAAATGACATAAATATTGTTTATTTAAAATATAAGGGAAAAAATTTATAGACAAAAAATCAAATTGTGACCATAAATTATTGCTTACAAAAAACGCAAGGTAAAACTAGGAGTATCTTTTCATCTATTCATCATCTAGTATCCCCCACCTATATCTTAAAAGCTTCAGATATCTGCGAAACATTTTTCCACCTTTGTTTTTAACCAGACTGGTCTAAATATAATGCATGTCTAGTAGAACGGTTGAGCCCGACGAAGTATTAAGAAATTTAATTACTTTGCCCTAAATATCTTTATTTAAAATGTTTTTGCAAAACGGCTGCAATTTAAAAAATATTCTTCAAACTGATTAATATTTTGTTGCAACTTTCTGAACACAACTATATTGTAATTTTTTAAAAGGTAAAAGCACACATTTATGTGAGCTACGAAGCACAATACACATGCAATTCCTTTTTATAATAAAAGTCCTAAACGTCCTGCTCATTATTATTTTAAAATACATACATAACTGCAGGCTAATTTAAATTCCTTTTTGTGGGTTTTTATTAATAATTTCATTAAAAGTAAAAATATTCCACAAAGAAACCAACTTCGGAATAAAATGGAGGTTTCAAATACTCGTACGAAGTAGAAATGTCTAATGTACATAGGTTTCCACAAAAGGTACAATGTGTATTAGTAACATTATATTAGATAAATATTTAAAATATTCTTGAAAGGCGCTATTCTCCAATACCGTTCCCAATGTATCGAATAACATCGAATAATAATATTGTTGAAATTAATTTTTTTCTTATTAGTTCAACTTTTCGGAAATTTTTTTGTAGTATCCTTTCATTTTTTATTTAATTGTTTGATTTATGAAAAAAATAACGTTACTCCCGAATCGTCTTACTGTTTGTTACGTCTTGTAATATGGTCTACGTATTGTAATGCTAAATTGTTTTCCAGGTTTAAAGGCGGTGGTAGGGGATTATTACTTTCTGATGTTTCGTCAGCGACTGTCGCAGATATTACGGCAATGCCACATTGCCAATATTCCTTGATCTTCATATTGTATTATCCTCCTATTGTAAGTACGTATTATAATTCTAATTCTTTAAATCAAGATTTTTGTTATTAAAAGTTGTTTGGAGTTAAAAACTATGCTTTAATACGCAATTACACCCTTCTAATTGACACAAATTTTTTTAGGGTTTTAAGGTTATTAACTCTTCAATGTTCATTAGATTATATTTTGTTTTGTAAAAATCTTCTTATCATTTTTTAACGGAAGGAAAGAGTTGCATTTTTTTATAGGTAATTGCATATTAAAAAATAATTTTTAATTCCAAACAACTTTTTATTATAACAATTTTCGGATATTGTCAAATATAAACGTGTTTGACTCTTGAGTGAAATTCATATCTTTTTACATACCTCGTATAAGATTGATTAGTTGCATCTTAGGTTTTAGACCATGCACAACGTTTTATAAGGAATAATGTTTTTTCGTAAAATGAATAAACAAAGAGTTATCATATTTGTAATCAATAAAAATGATGTTAAGTATCGGTAATTTGAGAAAATTTGCAAATATTTTTTTTTTCAATTAAGTATGTAGAAGGATGTATTTGCGTATTAAAACATAGTTTTACAAACAACTTTTAATAATAACAATTTTCCATATTGTGAAATATAAAGGTACTTTACTCTTGAGCGATATTCATATTTTTTTACATGCCTCGTATAAGATTGATCAAATTTGATATCTGATGGTTGGATCTTGGATTTTAAACCATGCACAACTTTTTACAAATAAACTTTAAGACTCTTTGGGAAAACAGCTGAAAGGATAGGCTAAGTGTACTCTTTATTCCTTTATTATTCCAATATTTCGTCGATAGTCATCGACATCATCAGGGATAAGCTACAAATAGTTTTACATGTAAAATTGACAGTCTATTTGAACTAAGTTGATGTTACTTAGCGTTGACGTTGAACTAGTTGATGTGAGATTAGCGCCTTATAGAAAGCTGGTCAAAGTTATAAAAATTTTTGTAAAAAATTGTATAAGTTTTCGTACAAAAAACATGTATTGTAAATTTACAAAAAACTGGTACAAAGACAACGCACAAGTCTTTCTTTTATGTATCGGACAGAAAGTCCTCTCTAGAAAGTTTTACATCTTTTTTATTTAATTCATAACCTGAACTTTATGTCATGTAATGTGGACAATGTGGTTAATTTACAGGTTAGAAAGCAGGTAGAAAACACTAACATCTAAAATCTTCTTCTCCCTTTGATGGTCGAAGTAGAGTGGAGACTTTAGTGGCCCTTGCCTCCATTGGATGTCTATACCTGTCTTTGATTAGAAGCTAAAGTTAGAGCTATTTAAAAAACAATTGAAATTGTTAAAGTGATTGAAAATTTCAGATATCTTTCCACGAAAAGAATCTCAAACTTTTGCACAACCTTTTTACAGACAACTCTTACCCCACTGATTTAGTTAAGAAAATCCTTTATGAAACCCCTTCATCCCTTCCTCAGAGTATAGTAGATGAATTAAACAACATCAATACAAATATCCAGGGAGGAGTAGTTTGTGCCGAACAAATTGGCACCAACATCCGAGAAATAGGGGGAAATGCTAAACAGATTATAACCAATGAACCAATTACAGAATATACAATGATTTCTCTACCTTATATCAAAGAGCTCACACCCAGACTAGCAAGGGTACTTAATTCTTTTTATAATTTCAAAATTGCCAATAAAACGGTATTTTCAATAAAAAGTCTTCACACAAAAGTAAAAGACAAAACACCTAAGGAGCAAATGTCACATGTAGTCTACAGCATTCCATGCAAAAACTGCAATAAAAAATACATAGGCCACACAGAAAGGCATTTAAAAAATCGCATAATTTCACACAAAAGCAAATGCCGACTGCATCATGACCGTTGCTCATTAGCGCTTTATGTAGTAAATGAAGGACATCAGATGGACTTTGATTCAGTAGAGGTTCTAGAAAGGGAAACCAATTACAAGAAACGTCTTTTCCTAGAAATGGCTTGTGTAGCACAAACAGAGAACAACATAAATAAAAAAACAGACAGCCACCATCTTAGTGAAATCTACTTCTTCCTTCTAACAGTCGACAAACAGCATATAAAATTCAATAATTCAATAGATTCCATTTTAGAATAAGATTATTACATTACCATATTATCACATAGATTATCAATATACTCTTAAGAAAAAATCGTACAGCACATATTCAATTATAATAATTAACATGTTTTATCAATTTTTTTTTAAATACGTATGTCGTATGCTGCAAATGTATGAAATAAATTCATTATTTCAGAAACAGACGACCTTTAAAAAAAATCTTAAACACGTCAATTTTAATTTTTGAATGACCGTCAACTAATATATTATATTGTAGCGAGATTAAATAAAACGAGGATTCGAATTTATATAAATATATTTATTTATAACTTTACAGTTCGGTACTATCTTATCAACTAAACTAAACTCATAACATCGTTACATATATATACTAAAGTTACTATGTTTGAGAACATTGACATTGTTTGAGAACAATGAGCACAGCTTTATTAATTAAATCTTGCCTAAGTACTTTCGCTCACTAGAGCATCCTCAGGGGGAGAGGAGAAAAAATTCGAATTCTCTCTCCTGTTGCCGACCAAAATGTAGCATCGACCTTTTTTAAAATAATTTTAAAATGTTTGTCCTTGTTTAGTGTAGTGTTATGTTCAACTTTATGTTTAATTTTATCTATGACATTCTGGGATTGTTGGATAGCCCAAAATTGACAAAATGCCCCTGAGGATGCTCTAGTGAGCGAAAGTACTTGGGCAAGATTTAATTAATAAAGCTGTGCTCGATATCTGCCTTTATCTTTCAAAGTTGATATATTCGACATTCAACCTTATATCAATTTAATAGATACGTGTTGTACATCACGTCATCGGCGTAATTACGTAATCGACGATTTTTTTAAATACAAACCGAGGTCACGACGGCTCATTTGAAAGGTCTCCTTATCGTCTTTGCAACGAAGTAATCACTTGAATATTTATTTCTACAGGGTTCACCAAAATTATGAACTTTGTTAAGTAACATGGAATTACAACAATAAATATTCATTCACTGAACTAAAATACACTAAGGAAAGCCACTGGGAATAAAACAAAATAGTGTTTTTTGTGGATCCGAAAAAAAAATACATTGAAAACAAACAATGCTACATTATAATCTGAAATTAACTATTGTAGTAAGTATTCCAAGTTATTTCTCAAAAATATTTAAATCAATATTGTATTTGACTTGTCTTGATCTGTCAATGATCTGTAAATCTGTCAAATTTTTACTCTTCGAGTTTTTTGCCGACATTAATAACATCATTTACAAAAATGAAACTAACAGAAACAGAACGAATCGAGATTTTAATCATGATTGGTTATGGAGATAGAGTGAGGAGTCAAGCAGAAGTTTGTAATTTATTTAATACTAAATACCCCAATCGCGAACCAATTACTCAATCAACAGTAATAAAATTGAAACAAAATTAGAGAAACGATCCATGTTAAAGATCTTCCCAGAAGTAGTAGAAAATCAATATCCGAAGTCAAAAAACTGGACGTTGTACGGGCGTTTCAAAAAAATCCCCATACTAGTTCTAGACAGGCCGCACTAGATAATAATATCCACCAATCAACTGTTGTAAGAGTGCTTAAGCTGAACGGTCACGTAAATCGTCAGACATATCGATACTGGGCAAGTGAAAATCCACATTGGATGGAAGACCATAGGACACAATATCCCGAGAACAGCATACTACGGCGTTGAGGTACGAAATTACCTTAATAACGTTTTCCCAGGCAGGTGGATAGGTAGAAGGGGGCCCATCGAATGGCCACCACCAAGGTCTCCAGATTTGACTCCGCTAGACTTTTTTTGTGGGGATATTTAAAAATCAAAGTATATCAAAATCGAGCGAATAATGTAGAAGAGTTGAAGGAGCGCATCAGAACGGAAATTGCACAAATAACACCTGCACAATAATACAATGTGAACATCTTTCACATTGTATTATTTCTAAAGGTCGTCAATTTGAACATTTGTTGTAATTTAATTGTATTTAAGTACACATTTATTGCAAATTAATTATATTAAGAAACCAACAGTTTTGGTTAACCCTGTAGAAATAAATATTCAAATCACTATACCGTTGCATAGGCGATAAGGAGACCTTTGAAATATGCTGTCGCGTGACCTCGGTTTGTATTTAAAAAAATCGTCGATAACGTCATTATGCCGACACTCATGACGTAATGTCCAACACATATATGGCAGTTGATGGCCATTAAAAAATTAAAATTGACGTATTTTAAGATTTTTTTTAAAAGTCGTCTGTTTTTGAAATAATGAATTTATTCCATACATTTGCATTATACTGTAGCAATTTTATCAACCACTTAGTATATGATGTTTAATATCGTACAGTTGATTACAATCCTATCCTCGATGTCGACTAGAACTGTCTTGAATATGTGTTCCACGTTTGTGATAACCAGTGTTGGTAATAAGACAATTTTTTGGTCCATTTTATCTTGTCTATCTACTCGCGCATTTCTTATACTAAGGATAGCAATGTCACGGGATTAATTCGATAAAATCAAAGTGTAATATTATTAAGTTGCAACAAACTTTATAAAATTTATGGATCTACATAGCTCGCCAAACATAGAACTAATTTATTTTACAATATTTCGTCCCTTTAACGGAATTCTTTTGATGAAAAAAAAGACACGACAACTTGAGCTTTAAAGTTTAGTTTAAAAAATTGCAGCTATTTATGGAAAATAAAAGAACTATATACAAGATCATACTGAAACTAATCTGGATATATGACATAGAACTATTAGGATACAATAAACCATCTAACAGCAAAAACCTTCAAACGTTTCAATCAAAAATGTTCAAATGATAACTGGTATATCTCAAAGTCCCTTGGTATATCTCAAACCAAACTCTAAGCAATTATCAAAACACACCATATTGTAACTGTAAAAACAAAAATAATGCAAAACCAACCAACTGTTGAAAACATCGCCACTTATGGTGCGGAATTATTTTCTCTGGAAATAGACTTTTGGAGGAAATGCTGTCGCATCTTGTGTTTAAAACACGTCAGAAATAAAAAAAATACGTGAAATTACAGCAGAAAAAGAAACCATTCTAGACGCCATAGATAGCAAAATATTAAGTAACTTGGTATGGCCACCTCCAAAGAATGGATAATAACAGATGCCACAGAAAATTTATGATAACACCCTAACAGCTAATGAAACCAGAAAAGCCACCAAGAAGATGGAAACAAGCAATGGTGGATACGATGAAATCAAGAGCCCTACACAAAGAAGCTGGGTAATAGACATCAAACTGTGGAAGTTTATATGAATATTATGAAACTGCATTATATATCAGCTATATACTTAATACATATATCAAAAACTTCCGAACTCATTCATAATAACTTTTTCTCGATACACAATTGCGTAACAATTAGAGTATTCCTAGGGCGCCAAAAATTTGTCATATTCGGTATAATTACCTCATAAAAACTTTTTCACAGGAGGTATTTTTTTCGAGATTTAAGTAAATACTAAACTTTTTCGTAAAAACAAACAAATTAAGCTCTCCAAAAAGATCTCCTAAGGCCATTCGTTGGAAAATGTCGAGCGATAAACTAACACAGGGTGGTCCAAAGTACCGGTAAAAGGATCTCGTTCCGAAACTGCCGCTATAACACTTTTGGTGTCTGAGAAATAGATAAAGAAATTATTTCAGAGTTAATTGCTCAAGATTGATTTTGTTAAGAGGTTTTTTAGTGTATAGTAGGTAGATAAATAAGGTTAATGCAGAGTAAAAGATAAATCAGATGTCACTAAAAGGAGATATGAGTACATTATTAAGTGTATAGAAGCGAGTGTATACGAGGGTATAAATAAATGTTTTAATAATAATACGAATATTTGGAGCACAAAAAATATGATCTACTTAACCGTAGCCTAAGTTTATTTAAAGATCCCTTTAATAAATAAACCTTAGTGCTAGTACTGGCTGAATGGCTTAAGTCCAAGTAAAAAAATGAAAACCACTATGAAACTAATATTGTCACATATGTCAAGAAAATAGTTTAAGAACCGTTACATGATTTAGTTATAAATAGGCTGTGGCGCACTCAGAGGGGGGGGTGTTTGGGGGTTAAACCCCCCCCCCCAGGCATATAAAGTAAAAAACATATAAAGAATAGTAGGAAAATGTAACTTGTCTTTCACACACAATACAAAAATTAAAAACGCTGATTTAATAATTACATTACCACTTTGTATATGTAGAATACAATATTTATTGTATAAATACACACTAATTAATAATTATTATTAAGTGAAGAGAGACTAAATGGTGTAGCCTTGATGTTTATCCATCAGGACATTCATAGATGAAGAAGAGATAATAAACCATATGGCTCTAAAGCAACGCCGCTTGAAAATTTTATTATAAATTTAATTTGTTTACAAATTATTATTTAAAATACAGTTTAGGACTTCAATTAATATTTTTCATTATATTTAGATATCTTCTTCTTCTTTATGTGCCATCTCCTTTAAGAAGGTTTGCAACCATCATGGCAATTCGTACTTTCGATACCGCTGCTCTAAAGAGTTCAGCAGAAGTGCAGTTAAACCAAGCTCTCAAATTGTTTAACCAGCAGATGCGTCTTCTTCCGCGACTCCTCCTGTTGCATTAATTGCAACAAGTTATAACGCTCGCCCCTCATGACATGTTCCAGATATTGCAGTTTTCTGACTTTAATTGTATTTAAAACCTCTTTATCTTTTCCCATTCTTCTCAACACCTCGACATTCGTGACTCTATCCACCCAACTTATTCTTAATATCCTTCTGTAGGCCCATAACTTAAAGGCTTCTAATCTGTCCGAAACATCTTTTTTTAATGTCCAGGCCTCCAACCCATAAAATAATACGGAGAACACGTAGCATCTCAGAAGTCTTATCTTTAAATAAATTGAAATGTCCCTGCTGCAGAGTACTTTTTTCCGTTTGTTGAAAGAATTTCTTGCCTATCCTATTCTTGCCTTAATCGCTTCTGTGTACTCATTATTTTCGTTAATTATTGTACCCAGATATTTATATTTTTCAACTTTTTCAATTTGTTCTCCATGTATTGTTATTTTTTCTTGGCGCTGTTGAGCTTTTGTAATTACCATAAATTGTGTCTTTTTTGTGTTTAGGGACAGTCCGTTTTCTTCACTGACTTCTACCACTCTGTCAACCATTTGTTGTAAATCCTCAAGACATTCCGCTAATAAAATAATGTCGTGGGCAAACCGTATATTATTGATTGGTCGGCCATTTACTTTTATTTCCATAGTTAGTTCTTCTAGTGCTTCCTGGATTATTTTATCTGAATACAAATTGACCAAAGTAGGAGACAGGTCACAGCCCTGCCTGACGCCCCTCTCAATCTGTATTTCATTTGAAAAGACGTTGTTCTCTTCTACCACAGCGATCTGATTTTATTAAATAGCGCTAATGATCCTGATGTCTCTCATATCTAAGTTTTTCTTTTCAAGTAATTCGATAAGACGGTTATGTCTGACCTTATCAAAGGCTTTGTTGTAATCCAAGAAACACATATATACTGGCTGATTAACATTCAACCTTTGCACAAGTAAACTCACAGCGAACAGGGCTTCCCTCGTTTCCAGTGCATTTCTAAATCCAAATTGTGTGTCACTTATGTCCTGCTCAAGTTTGTTGTGTATTCTCCGGTGTACAATTTTTATTTAGATATAGATACCTAATATTAGGCTCATGATAATAGTAGACAGAATGAGTCTGTTGCGAGGAGCATGCGTCTACAGGACTGTATCTGCGGCGGCCTTATGGACTATCACGGGTTGTGTCCCTCTGCATGTGTTAGCAGTAGAAAGGAGACATATCTATGAGAGAAGAGAGCATTTGACAACAGTCATAAAAAAGAAGAAAGGGAAAGATCAATGAAAAGATGTCAAAAAGACTGAAACAACACGAAATATGTTGCCCAGTGGACCAACATGCTGATCTCGAGAATAAGAGACTGGGTAGATTGTCTGTTTTAGGGTGTATCTTCATAGGTTCAGAAAGACGGATACAGATAAATGCCTATACTGTGAATATTCCGATACTGTTATTCACACAATGCTTAAGTGTAATAGATGTACAGTGGAGAGAAACATAATGTATAGAGAAATAGGTATAAACTAGGTATAAAATTAAAAAGAAAGACGAAGAAGAGAACTGCCAACCGGAGCAACGACAGAGATAAGATCTAGATAAGAGAAGGAAGTGTTCCAAAAATTTCGTCAGCCTTACAGCGGCCATCCCACTTTCGGATTACGGTTCGTGCGACAGTCAACTGCGCACAAATAGGAGAGGGTTATTTTGAGTTGGTTGGCAGGATAACCTGAATCTTTGGCCTATTATCTTTAGTACTTATACGAGAAAACTGTGTCGATGTATCTTGTAGATACAGTACTTGATCTCTCCTGTGTGTTGTTTGGTTTGGTATTGGACAGAATAGATCTCAGTGTATTGGTTGTTTTTAATGTTTTTGTGATGTATTTATTTGCGATCAGTTTACTTTTCTGATAAGCGAATTATTACAAACACGATGCGGCATTAGTGCGAGGAAGTCCATTTTTTCAAGTGTCGTAAGAAATACGAAAAAAAAAATAATTTAGGTAAAAGTTGCAGCATAGATATAACCGTATTTTAAAATATTTTCAAATATACAGGGCCACTCAAATTAACAGAGTAGAACAAATTTATCTTTTTTTTTTAATGGAACACCCGTGTATTTTTCCATTTTTGGACTATTGTCGATGTTCTCGTTTTTCAATATAAGGTTTGGCAGTGTTATATGAAATGTTTAAAAGAAAAAATATATTTATGTTCAAAAGATTTTTAATACAGTTGACTATTGCTAACATTATTGATATAGCGAAATAATTTTTGTATGGGTTGCTCAAAACTTGGCAGGAGTATTTTCTAAATGAGTTTTGTTAAATGAAACACCCTGTATTTTAGTATGGCAATGAAATGAATGTTCATGCTATAAACAACTCAAAATCTGGCAGAGCCCCTGGGCCAGATGAAGTTCATATCGAGCTGATTAAACTTATAAACGAAGACAATTTAAGTGCAATAACTATACTCTTTAACAACATATACAAATCTGGTGAGATACCTACAGAATGGCTGCTATCGACCTTTGTTCCACTACCAAAAACCAAGAACCCCAAACACTGTAATGACTATAGATTAATCAGCTTAATGTCACACTTATTAAAAACATTTTTAAAGATTATACATGCAAGAATATTCAGAAAATGCGAAGCGGATATGAGTAATAGACAGTTTGGCTTTCGTAACGGCTTCGGAATAGTGGAAGCTCTGTATAGTTTCATAACCCTTGCCCAAAAATGTCGAGACCAACAAAAATATCTTTTCGTTGCGTTTATAGACTATGAGAAAGCTTTCGACAAAGTTAAACATAACATTCTCATGGAATGTCTAAAGGAAAAGATCTAAAGGAAAAAAGTTAGTGGTCACTATTATTTTAGTGCAACTACTTCACTAGTGCTATATGGCGAAGACGATACAACTCTGAACTATACTGAACTATACAAAATATACCAGGATCCGGATATTATAACATTCATTAAAATAGGACGGCTGCGTTGGATAGGACATGTAGAAAGAATGGAAGAAGGCGAAATACCAAACAAAATATTCAAACAGATGCCAGTAGGAAAAAGAACAAGAGGAAGACCAAAACTGAGATACTTAGAACAAATAGAAAATGATATAACAACCTTAAAAATAAAAAACTGGAGAAAAAAAGCACGAAACAGATCAGAATGGAAAAGAATCCTGGAACAGGCCAAGACCCAAAAAGGGTTGTCGAGCCAGTGATGATGATGATGATGACTCCACTAGTGCTAGTTTTAACAAGTCCCAAGCTATGAATAATTATTCTCATATCGTTTGTGTTTTATTGAGTGTAACTATCATCAAAAAATTTTTTTTTCAAATTTACTCTGTTACTGTAACACGCAACAAACTGAAAACGAGAAATTCTAACGACCTCGAGTGCCGTCAAAATTAATCTAATTTAGAAAATCTCGGTATAAAACTTATTCCACCCCTGTATCAAACGTTGTAGAAAATCAGTAATGTAATTCTCGCATTTTATCCGTGTCAGATTGATTTCTTATGGGAAAAAGAGATATCAAATCGTGACAAAAGTTTCAGCACTGATCGTACAACGTTTTAAAAGAATGAGGCTGGCGTTTGCTCCTCTCTCTACATTAGAACTGGACTAAATCGTTACTTTTGATGATTCAGTTGCTTGATATTGTCGTGACTGCTTTCACAGTACTTATGTTGCTAACATAAGAGATTCTTTAGTATAAGCCCTATAGTTTGTAACAATATTTAGTCGTGGTGACTAAATGTTCGTGTTTGTTTATTTGCAATTTATTAATTCACATGTGTAAAAAATTTTCTTCGAATGTAAGTTTCAATTCGTCTTGGACCACCCTATTGAGGATAACAATACGATTTTTATAAAAACAAATCGATCGAGCATGTTTCATCTTTGGCATACATGTGAAAAATCTAATGCCTGCAACTATAGACTTGCCTTACTACCGGTATTATCCATAATGCTATGTTTTCTGGTCTGTAAGTACTACATGAGGTTTACCAAACACCAAACAATAATTTTTACACGGTCACTGTTTTTTGTGACTATGCTAAATCTTTCGAGTGTGTAAATAACGACATTTTGATAAAAAAACTAAATTTCTACGGAATTCAAGGTATTTCTTTAAATTGGTTGGAATCTTACTTGGGGAATAGGAAACAACTGGTTATGGCAAATGATATGACTCTAGTCACAAAAGCATTGTATGTGAAGTACCACAAGATTCAGTATTAGGTCCTCTACTTTTCCTTTTCTTTATAAATGACATCACTAATTTAAAAATCGATGGAAAAATGTTTCTTTTTGCTGATGATACCAGTATAATCTGCATCTCTAATATTACAACTCTAGTACAGCTGCCCAATCTGACGTTATTTTTAAATTACAAAAAAGAGCAATATGGTATATGTTTGGCCTCAGAAGAACACATCATAGAAGCTATTTCAAAAATTACGGGATTTTACCGCTTCCCTCTTTTTATATTTTAGAAGCTGTTTGCTTAATTCGTAAACACCTGAATGTTTTTCCAGCAAGACCTAGTCATGATTACGCCACCAGAAATTTAACCTTTAATATTTATTTACTATCGCGCCCACGATTAGTTAGTAGAGTTAGTAAAGAAATCTGTATTATATTTTGCAAAAAACTTCCAACACCCATCCATGGCGATAACCATCTTCCTTTAGAACCTAAATCTGCAACACCTGTCCCCAAGTTCAGTAAAATGACAAAAGCCTATCTATCTGAAAGACCATATTATTCAGTAGAAGTTTCTAAATGAATAGCTTACAATTGCAGTACCTTTATGTACAAGTAACAAGTACAAGTATTTTGATCAATATTTGGGTATCATATGCAGCAACTTCAACTTATTTCGTAAGGTTTTATTATGCAATTTGCAATTTATTTAAATTTTACAATGATTGTTTATTTTATTATCTTTTCTTTTCTGATTTTTTGTAAACTTTGTCCATAAAATGGTACAATTTTCACTGACAAAGCATATTTCTAATTCTAACTAGGTATACTATAACCAATAGTACAATGGTACAACTAAAGTAACCTCGAACTTCGGTCTAAATTGCTGCTCCATGTTTTCGCTGTGTTTTACATGGCCGTTCGATGCCATAATAGAAAAATACGCTTATATTTAATATAATTCAACAGGCTTCCGGGTTGAACTGCGTCGATTATGAATACGCCGAGCTTTCGACATCCTCGGCAGAACCCAAAACAACATTTTCTTTTTAAAATCCAGCTATTAATGTCTTCCATCTTGCAACATTTTTTCTCTGCCTAAGAATGTCTTTCCAGCTGTATTACTAAGTATCTATATTCGTTTCTTTTCCACCAGACTTTTGGTTTTAATGTTTCTGGTTTAATTTCTGCCATATATATCACAGTAAATCTTATAGGTGTCTTCTGTATTCCTGATTTGGTCTCAATGATACTTTTTGTTTAGTATCATTTTTTTTAAATATATCTCCGTCCCAAATCTAGTGACCCACGTCCCAAAGCTCACCGTTGTGTCCTTCAAAACACCTAAGTGCCGGTTTGCAAGGTAAACTAACTTGCACCTGGATTTTCTTCTTCTCTTTTCATTCCCCACTTCCCATCTAGACAAGTTACATTACACTTTTATGGCGCCTAACGTGGGACCTAATCTTCTTTTTGTCCACGTTGGGCTATCTATCGTTACAATATTACCAGCTGAGAAGGGCAACGCAACTGCAATTATTATGGACAAAAGTCAATATCAGGACAAACTTCAAAAATTGGTCACAAATGGACCTACTATCAAATGCTACTGTGGACGTAAATGCTAAATGGACCTACTATGCCAAACTATCAAAGAAAAACACTAACACCACACTACAATAGAGGACCACACCTAGACGGAGTTCCGAAAATTCAGAAAGAGAATGTATCCTTTAGACAAATTTACAGCAGCATGGGTTCTGTTTGTAGCAGACTATCAAAATTTCTCCTAGACATAATACAGCCTTATGTCACAACACAAAATCTTTTATAAAAAATTCACAGCAACTTTTGCAAAAACTAGCAGAAATAGATTACAATTCCAACAATATGCTAGTCAGTTTCGATATGAGCAGTCTATTCACTAACGTACCATTGGAGAAAACTTTAACAATAGTAAGAGACAAATTCAAAAGAGATGATACATTGACAACAAAAACCAAACTGAAACTCAGCTATCATGGAGCTATTAACACTTTGTACAGGCATTTATTTTCAACTAATAATGGTGTCTACAAGCAAAATTTCGGACTCATCCTTATCTCCATTATTAACACATAAATTCATGGAGGATTTTGAATAAAACATTTTACAAACAAATCAAACAACCGACAATATGGTGGAAATATGTAGATGATGTGTTCTCCATTTGGTCTCACAAACCAGAAGCATTAAATAAATTTCTAATGAACATCAACAATAAAGAAGAATCAATCAAATTTATTATGAAAAAAGAAAACAACAATTCACTTCCTTTTCTGGATGTGTTAATCACAAATGAGGACACAGGATATGCAAACAAAGTTTACAGAAAACCAATCGACACCAACAGATATTTAAATTATCACTCAAACCACAACGTAAACATCCAAAAAGAATTATCATATCATTATACGATAGAGCCCTAAACACCTGCTCTAAAGAAAATGCATTGCAAATCTGCTAACAAAGGTTTTGTCAAAAAATACTACCCACTGTCATTTATGAACAAGGAATTTCACAAAATTGAAGAAAACAAACAACAAAACACCACAAGCAATCTAGAAATACTCACAAGAAGAAATTCAAAGGTGACAATAATACCATATGTAAAATCATAGCTTATCATAAATATTGAAAAGGATGTTAAATAAATACGACATTGCAACAAAATTCAAAATAACCAACAGACTGAGGTGCAAAAATAAACCCAACAACACAAAAGAAATATTACAGAGCTGCATCGATCAAATATCCTGTGAATGCACCAATTTCTATGTGGGAGAAACTGCATAATCACTAAGCGTCAGGATAAACGAGCATAAAACATACGAGTACATCAAGAACAGAGACTTCGACAAATCTCAGACATGCAAACATGCCTAGATGCCTAAAGTACAATGGAAAGATGCATCAATAATCGTGAAAGAACCAGTCATGAAAAAGAGAAAAGACAAAGAAGCTGCTCTCATCCTACTTAATGAAGAAAAATATGTGGCATACCCATCAACAGAATGCAGCGGGCTTTGGTTGCCAATATTAAAAGAAGCAGTCAACAACAAGATAATATTAACAATAGCAGATTAAAGGAAGTGGAAGACACATCTACAACTAAATGCAATGTGTATATATATAATACATAATACAGAAACAGATAATCTACGGAAACACACATTACACAAACAGATAATACAAACAAACACACAAAACAGTCAGAATTTGATATTCCGTTGATAAAAGCACTACCCTTAAATGTTTTTTTAACGAGAAGTAGGCTTGTCTACTAGGGCAAGTAAGTCAACCATCAATTTTGAAAAACATAACCTATTAACTTGTTGATTATACATTTTCGCAGAATTTTTAAATAATTATTTTTTGAAAACGATTTCCGGAGAAATCGAAACTCCATATAAGTTTCAGAAGCTTTTTATATTTTTATACTTTTTATAATCCAAGCAGCACAGTCTACAGCTACAGTTCTCATCTGATCTACAACGAAACATGTGTAAATAGCAATTATTCAAATGTTTATTATTTACTACACGCTCTTTGCTATCTTTTTAGAGGTTGTTCAAAGGAAATATTGAGCAACATAGAGGACGTATCATCCCTCTTTCATACCATTTATAAATCCGCTACAAGATCCGCTCTGTTTATATACGATATTTATGTTAATGTTGTTTTTATGGATCACCTGAGAGCTACTAAGTACATGATTTATTAATCATAAACTTACTAGCATTGAAAATTGTAAACGTGACAAGCCCAATCGACTCTTTCGATTCTCACGTCGGTACGGTCCCTACAGTTCAGTTCAAGCCTCTACTCCTCTACACCTCGACTCTATATGCACATGTTTTATGCGTAATGTTTCTTATAGTTCTGAGAGGCTAAAAGGGGCACATCCCCAACTTTTAAGGAGTGATAAATTGGGAAAAAGTCTCTTCTGTCGATCACGAACACTTTTATTTGCTCTCTAGGTATAGAAATAAAATATTGATATCTAGTTTTTTTATGTGTCTGGAACGGAGACGACATCGAACTATAAGAATTGTTATTTTTGTAACAAATCGATTGGCTCGGGGTTATTGAAAAGGATAAAGCAATTAGTGTAGCTCGAAGGTAAAGGAATAAACGCCGTCTAAAGTCCGATTTTATTTTACTTATAGTATGACCAAATACATAATAATTTAGTAATACATATTTAGTAATAAAGATTAATAAAAATAATTAAACGATAGGTTTGCAAAGGTCTGAATAATTGATAAAACTGAACAGCGTTATCATCGAAAAAAATTATTTTTTAGGGACACGTGATTTTTATTATTTACAAAAACCCGCTCCGCTAATAAAGGTTATTAGCGGAGCAGTAACAGTTAATTACACTATGCTTATAGCCCAGTCTGGTTAAAAAAAAAGTTCGGAAAAATTTTCGCCGATATCTGAAGCTTTTAAGGCATAGGTGGAGGTTACTAGATGACGAATAGATGAAAACAATAATTTATGGTCAAAATTTGATTTTTTGTCTATAAGTTTTTCCCTTATATTTTACATAAACAATATTTATATCATTTTTTTATATCAAGAATATCTTTATTTTCCCGTTTATTAAATTAAAATTGATAAATAATTTACAGAGATATTTGCAAAAAACAGTTTTTTTGCATTAATTTATAAATTTTATTAATTTTTTCATTACCAAAATAAAATTTTATTAATACATTTAAACATCGAGAAATTACCGTCTTTTAAATGTGTGCGAAATTTCCTCCCGATCGGTCAAATAGTTTAAAAGTTATTTAATTTATTTATCCCTGAGGCTAAATATTTAAACTATTGAACTTGCTTTATTAATGATCTAGACACATTTAGCAAATTTTATAGGATTCTTTAAGACTTCAACTATGTCAGAAGTTAAATGCCTATTGCGTTTTCATCGAAATTATTTACAAAATAAACGTTTGAAAAAGGGGTATGTTTTTTACTTATAAGCAATTGTAATACCTTCTATATTTTTCAAGTTACAGACTTTACCAACGCACAACTATTGGATAGCTGGTAAAAAACTCACATTTAAAAGAAAAACCTTCTATGACCAATAGGAACGAAGCTAGAGACTATTTTTTTTTAAATCAGATCTATATTGTTTATAAACATTAAGAAGTAAAATTTGCACAAATTTTGAATGAAAATCTAAACTTTATATTGAAACTTTAAAATTCATCCAATTTTTCGAAACTTACAGCCTTTCGAAAAATCTACTTAGTAAAGTGGATGGGATAACTGTTTCAGCTCCGTTTTTTTTTTTTCGAGATCGGAACTTCAAATTGAAAGACGTAGGAAAAATTTACATTATCTCGGCTTCCATTGCAGCTAGAAGCCTCTTTTTTTAAATCTGGGGTAGCTCGTCGCAATATGAATATCTACATAGTTTTCACTGACCGGAAAATATGGGAAACCTCGGAAAAATTGATTCCATTTGAAATTCACCGTAAAAACTTACTTTTTTTTAATTTGGCTGGAATAGTCTGTCGCAGTATTAATAATGACGACATAATTTTCACCACCCTGGAATCTCTGAAAATCCCGGAAAAATCAACATAATTACAATTAATATAAGGAATATAATAATATAATGTGTAAAAAATTACCTGAAATTTAATTTAAAATATATTTAATATATTTAAAATATATAAGATTTTCCGAGATTTCCGGGGGGGGGGGGGTGAAAATTATGTCATCATTATTAATACTGCGACAGACTCTTCCAGTCAAATTAAAAACAAAGAAAGTAAGTTTTTACGGTGAATTTCAAATGGACTCAATTTTTCCGAAGTTTCCCATATTTCCCGGCCAGTGAAAACTGTGTTATTCATATTTCGACGAGCTACCCCAGATTAAAAAAAGAGACTTTTAGCTGCAATGAAAGCCGAAATAATGTAAATTTTTCCTACGTGTTTCAATTTGAAGTTTCGATCTCGAAAAAAAACGGAGCTGAAACAGTTATCCCCTCCACTTTCCTTCGTCGATCTTTCGAAAGTATCTTCGTTTCGAAGAGCTATAAATTTCGAAAAATTTGATGAATTTTATAGCTATAAGTTTCAATATCAAGTTTAGATTTTCATTCAAAATTTGTGCAAATTTTACTTCTTAATGTTTATAAACAATATAGATCTGATTTTTTGAAAAATAGTCTCTAACTTCCTTCCTATTGGTCATAGAAGGTTTTTCTTTTAAATGTGAGTTTTTTTTACCAGCTATCCAATGGTTTTACGTACAAGTCGGTAACTTGAAAAATATAGAAGTTATTACAATTGTTTATAAGTAAAAAACATATCCCTTTTTCAAACGTCTATTTTGTAAATAATGTAGATGAAAACGCAATATGCATTTAACTTCTGAGATAGTCTTAAAGAATCCTATAAAATTTGCTAAATGTGTCTAGCATCATTAATAGAGCAAGTTAATTTAAATATTTAGCCTCAGGGATAAATAAATTAAATAACTATGACTATATTTGACCGATCGGGGGGAAATTTCGCACACATTTAAAAGACGGTAATTCCTCGATGTTCAAATGTATTAATAACATTTTATTTTGTTAATAAAAAAAAATAATAAAATTTATAAATTAGTGCAAAAAACTGCTTTCTTGCAAATATCTCCGTAAATTATTTATCAATTTTAATTTAAAAAAAGGGAAAATAAAGATATTCTTGATATAAAAAAATGATATAAATATTGTTTATGTAAAATATAAGGGAAAAAACTTATAGACAAAAAATCAAATTGTGACCATAAATTATTGTTTAAAAAAATCGCAAAGTAAAAATACGAGTACTTTTTTATCTATTCGTCATCTAGTAACCTCCACCTATGTCTTAAAAGGTTCGAAACTACGAAAAATTTTGCCGTGAAATCGATGATTTTTGCATAACCAGACTGGGTTATTAGTAAATTAAAGTCTTTTAAACACAACAGTAGGTTATCGATAGTGTTATTTTAATTTAAACTGTCTTTAGGAGTGTTGGGTAAATGGTATTTATTATTATAGTAATTAATTTTTTTTTGAAGAGTTAACTTTTGACAGTTATTTGACCAGGAGACATTGAAATTGAAAAGATCATTCTTCTTAGCCGAAAAAATAGTATCACAAACGCTGGAAGCAAGAATCAATGCTTTATAGAAAAACAAATATTCCACTGATTAAAACTCAACTGTATCTGCAATTCAAGATGAAAAACGTATTACGTCATCAAATTTATGATTTGTGTTTGCAGTGCATGAAATACTACTTGAGAAAATTTGGAAAGAATTAAAATTGGCGTTCTAAGAGAATGCACTAGACTTTAGACCACATACACGAAAAAACAATCTATTGTTTTATCTGAAATTAGTTTTACCAAAATTTGTGCCACAGATATTGGTTCTCTCTCTTATACACATACACGCCGCAGCCCGAGCGCCCGTCAAATTATAAGCGCTTCATTAACGGTTAAAAAACAATGTTTTAAAATGAAATAAGCACAAAATACTCAACGGAAAATTATAGAACAAAGTTTGAACTTGAATCTTGGTCCTTGGAGAATTCAAAAATAATATTTCTTACTTGTGTTTTTAAGCCTTGAAAATCGTAATTATGCGTTTAATTTTATTTAATTTTATTTTTTTTATTGAATTTAATTTTAAATTGTTTTTAACTAGAAAACCATTAAGTTTACAGAAAAGTTGCAAATATTCAAAAATAATTAGTCTGGACCGAAAAAATTTATTGTTACAATTTGTTTTAAAAGAAATTGTTGAAAAAAAAATTTAAACAACTTTTCGCCTAGGCGACCTCTTGATCCTGTTTTGGGGTATCTTATGAAAGTGATGATGCAAAAAAATCTCATGCGAATATTTTTCCGAACGAACCCGAGCTTTTCGCTTTGCCTTTTATTTCTTTGGGTTAACATCAGAATGTTTATTCAAAATATTCCTTTTGTGTTGTGTATTGTAACGAAATAGCCCATCTCCGAAACGTCATAATTCTTAGAAGGACGAATCTAGAAAACGCTAGAATCGGCATGTCAATAGCTCCCGTCTTTCGGACGGGTGATGTCGATCGGGCAATTAGAGGTGGGACAACGCCAGAATGTTCTCGAATAGTAACTTTAGTATATATACAAGTAACGATGATTAGGAGTTAGTGGATAAGAGAGTACCGAACTGTAAAGTTATAAATAAATATATGTATATAAATTCGAACCGCTCGTTTTATTTAATCACGCTACAGTTGGTGTTACGGTGTGAGTAAAAGAGAAATAAATTCAGCAGTGACTTTTGAAAAAGACTTTTGAACTTTTGAAAAGTATTGTTCGTCGGGAACATCCGCGTAGATCGGTAGTGATCTTTGTACGAAAGAACATTTAAAAAGTACGTGTGTGCCTGACCAAAGATGCTGCTAGTACAACTCTCAGTAAAACAGTTGCGAGAGCAACTAGAAGAATGCGATGAAGATTGCAGCGGGTCCAAGAAGATCCTCCAAGAACGACTGAAGAATGTTCTTAACAAGAATGGAGATGACCCAGAGACATTCCAGTTTCAGTCAGCGGAAGAAGCAGTGTTAATGAAGATAGAAGAAACTTCTAAAAAAATTGAAGAAACTTCTAAAAAAACTGATGATAAATTCGAGACTGTTTCCAAAAGATTCGATGAAACGTCTCAAATGATTGAAGTAACTTCGCAAAAAATTGAAGAATCTTCTCGAAAGAATGATGAAAGATTCAATGAAACGTCTCAAACTATTAAAGAAATAGCTAGACAAAACGACGAGAAATTCGAAAATATGTCTAGAAGATTCGACGAAGTATGTAATCAAAACAATGACAAATTTGAAGAAGTCACAAGAACATTCGATAAAGTAGAAGAGAAGATCAAACAGTTAGAGAGCATGATAACTAATACAAAAGTGCTACCACCAGTTAACACAATAGCCTTAGATCCGGTAGTGAAAGAAGAATCACCTAGAGACGAAACGACACATAATATGAGATTCAAATTGCCACCATTTGATGGAAAGTCTTCTTGGTCCATTGGACAGAACAAGAAAAAGCTGTTTCCTTGACTGCTGCTTTACGAGGTGATGCTGCAGATATCCTAAGATCGATTCCTAAGGGTCAAGAAAAATGTTACCAGACCTTGTTTACCCGACTAGACAAACGTTATGGAGATGCTCATCTACAACAAGTCTACAAGGCGCAACTAAGAAGTAGAATTCAACGAGCAAGTGAAAATTTGCAAGAGTTTGAAGCAGATGTTGCTCGTATAGTGCGGTTGGCTTATCCGGATGTACCAGACAACATTTTAGAAGAAATTGCTGTAGATACCTTCGTCAATGGGTTAAAAGAAACTGAATTACAGAAAGCTTTACGACTAGCAAGACCGAAAGTTCTAGATGAAGCGCTCGCTATTGCCTTGGAACATGAAACAGCTAGTCAAACTTCACGGAGTCATCGAGTAAGAACCATTGAAGAAGGCGACGAACCAAACGATGAACGTCTGGAAGAAATGGTACGAAAAGTAGTTCGTAACACGATGCCGAAGAGACGCGAGCCCAGATGTTGGAATTGCGGTGACGTAGGTCATATTCGCCGTAATTGCAAGAAAATGATACAACAGTCGGAAAACTAGAACGGGTCGACAACAAGGGGCAACTGCCGACCTCGAGAAACACAGCCCCCATAGTAACTGTGAACATTACGTCCTCAGGTGGAATTCATAGCTTGTACATAGAGGGTCGTATCAATAATAAATGTAGATCGTTTTTGGTAGATACAGGTGCAACGAGAACTATTGCACGGCCAGAAGTAGTACGAGGCCATCTTAAATTATTGCCTGCAACAGTAAAGCTTAGAACAGCAACTGGTGAGATAATTAATACATATGGCGAGGCTAATATGTCAGTATCCATTGGCCAGACCACAGTGAAACATACAGTATTAATTGCAGAGATCTCCGATGAGTTCATATTGGGGATGGATTTACTAAGGAAAGTTGGGGCTGTATTGAATGTCAAAGATGGAGTTCTCGAGATCAGTGGAGTTGAGTTGCCGTTTCATGAAGAGAAAGAAGATGTTATCAGCTTAATAACTACTTGTGACGTAACAATACCCGGTAATAGTGAGAAAATTTTGATGACCAGACCTGATGGTTACTGCCGAGAGGGAAGTTTAAGGATGGTCGAAGATGTGAATAATGCCGAGTTCCTAACAGCAAAAGCTTTGGTGAGAATTCGAGATGTCGTTCCTGTAAGAGTTATGAATTTAAAGGGAACTGCTATTAAGTTAAGTAAAAGAACTTTGATCGGACAGTGTGTTCCCGTGGCTTCGATTTGTTCCATGAATACTAATGAGAAACCGTCGAAATCTAAGTATCCAAAGGAGCTTGTTGAGACGATGATTAAAACGTGCCAAGATCTTGATGATGAACGAACTAAAAAAGTGAAGTCTATGCTAATAGAATTTCAAGATGTTTTTGCCATGGATAAGAAGGATAATGGTAAAACAAGCATAGTAAAGCATAAAATTAATACCGGAGACGCTCAGCCAATCAGACAACAACCTAGACGACTTCCATTTGCGAAAAGAGATGAAGCCGAAGACATTATCAAAGATATGAACAAACAAGGGGTAATTGAACCATCAAACAGTCCATGGACATCACCAGTAGTCCTAGTAAAGAAGAAAGATGGTTCAACACGTTTTTGTATTGACTACCGACAGCTCAATGCAGTAACTAAAAAAGATAGTTATCCTTTGCCCAGAATAGACGATACTTTGGATACACTTTCTGGTTCTCGTTGGTTCTCCACACTCGATCTGAAAAGTGGATATTGGCAAGTAGACATGGAGCCAGCTGATCGTGAAAAAACCGCATTCTCGATAGGATCAGGGCTTTGGCAGTTCACAGTTATGCCCTTTGGTTTATGTAATGCCCCGGCCACATTTGAAAGATTAATGGATGCAGTTTTAAGAGGTCTAACATGGAAAACATGCCTGGTTTATTTGGATGATGTAATTGTAGTTGGAAGATCCTTCGATGAACATGCCAATAACCTAACAGAAGTCTTTCAACGATTGCGGGCAGCGAATCTGAAGTTGAGTCCGAAGAAATGTCACTTGTTTCGACGAGAAGTGAAGTACGTGGGACATATTGTAGCAAGTAATGGTGTAACAGCTGATCCTGAAAAACTTGCAGCAATTAAGGATTGGCCAGTACCAAGAGATAAACACGAAATTAGAAGTTTTCTTGGCCTATGTACATATTACCGACGTTTTGTCCAAGGATTTGCCAACATCTCCAAGCCATTAACAAAGTTGACAGAAGAAGGCAAAGAATATACATGGAGCGAGGAGTGTCAAAGAGCTTTCGAACACTTACAAATGGCTCTGATCAGCGCACCGATTTTAAGCTACCCTAGACAGGCAGGAAAATTTGTGTTGGACACAGATGCAAGCAACAGTGCAATAGGAGCTGTTCTTTCCCAAATCCAAGATGGGCAGGAGAAAGTCATCGCTTACTTTAGCAAAGTCTTGTCAAAACCAGAAAGAAACTATTGCGTTACCAGGAGAGAATTGCTAGGCGTAGTGAAGGCTTGTGAGCATTTCCATAAATACTTGTATGGCAGAAAGTTTCTTCTTCGCACGGATCACGCTGCTCTAAAATGGCTCCTACAATTTCGTAATCCAGAGGGCCAGATGGCAAGATGGTTAGAACGATTACAAGAATATGATTACGAGATCGAACACAGGGCTGGCAGAGTTCATTCAAATGCTGATGCCCTTTCGAGACGGCCGTGCAGTGCAAATTGTAATCACTGTCTTAAATTAGAAGAACGACTTTGCCCCGTGAGACGAACCACCGTCATTAATGAGCAATGGCAGCCTCAACAGCTACAAGACGCTCAAACAGATGATCCATGTATAAAAAGAGTATTGGATTGGATGCGTCGAAGTGAAAGACCTTCTTGGCATGACATTAGTGCATGTAGTCCAGAAGTCAAGTGTTACTGGAGCCAATGGAATTGCCTAGTGCTGAAAGATGATCTTCTGTATAGAACCTTTGAGAACGATGATGGTACAGAAACTAAGCTTCAGTTGATTGTACCTAAAAGTAAAGTGTCAGAAGTATTGCGTCAGCTACATGACGGTGCATCAGGTGGACACTTTGGTATCACGAAGACTCTGCAAAAGGTTCGAGAACGGTTCTATTGGGTGAACTGTAAAGATGATGTAAGAAGGTGGTGCCGGAAATGTGAACTGTGTGCAACCAGTAATGGTCCAGTTGGTAAAAAGAGGGCACCCATGAGACAGTACAATGTTGGTAGTCCTATGGAAAGAGTAGCAATCGACATTGCAGGTCCACTTCCAGAGACAAATGATGGAAATAAATATATCCTGGTAGCCATGGATTATTTTACGAAATGGACTGAGGCCTATGCGATACCAAATCAAGAAGCTGCTACCGTTGCAGAGGTACTTGTTAAAGAATTCTTTAGCCGATTTGGTGTTCCCTTGGAGATCCACTCCGACCAAGGGCGAAACTTCGAGTCAACCCTTTTCCAAAACGTTTGTAAATTGATTGGTGTCAATAAGACCAGGACGACACCCCTGCATCCTCAATCAGATGGAATGGTCGAGAGAATGAACCGAACGATGGGTAAACACCTGTCCAAAGTTGTATCAGAACACCAAAGAGATTGGGACCAGCACATTCATTTATTCCTAATGGCCTACCGCTCGGCCGTAAATGAAACTACAGGCCAGACTCCAACCTGCCTGATGTTAGGTCGTGAAGTTCGTTTGCCCTGCGACCTAGAGTTTGGCTGCAGACCTTCCGAAGAACATGTTGCAAGCGAAGATTATGTCGACCGCCTGAAGTTAAGAATGAACATTCATGAACTTGTCCGACAACACATCCAGATAGCCAGTGACAGAATGAAAGATCAATATGATTCTCGATGCAAGAGTGAAAGCTACGAAGTAGGTGATCTTGTGTGGCTTTATAATCCACAACGTCGTCGAGGCTTGTCTCCCAAACTGCAAAGACAATGGGAAGGTCCGTATGAAATTAAAAAGAAAATAAATGACGTAATATACCGAATTAAGAAGTTGCCGAAAGGTAAACCAAAAGTAGTTCACATAAATCGTCTTGCACCATATGCTGGCTCAAATGACACAGAAGAAGCACGAACCCTTCAACATGAGATCAAAGATGACCGGCGACCAAGCTTTAATGAATTTATGTCAAATTACGCAGAGAGAAAGAGTGCTAGATTCGGCGTGACCACAGAAGTTCAGCAGGATCTTTTTAGTGTTCCGCATAACGTCTCTCTAGCCCACTGTGTTTCCCAAGATCTTGAGATGACTAAAGGAATCTCATCCGTATTTTATAATAAATTCGGTCGTTTGGACGAGTTAAAAAACCAGCAGCCTAAAGTTGGAAGAGTACTGAGATTAGAAGATGGTTCTCGATCTTTGCTGTATATGGTGACCAGGAAGTCGTATACAGACAGGGCAAGCTACGAGGATATATGGCGTGCTCTAACTAATTTGAAGAAAATTGTGTGCAATTACGACATCAAGAATTTGGCCTTACCCAAGATAGGCCATGCACTAGATAATCTGGACTGGAAGATTGTCAGAAGCATGCTTGAAGTAATCTTCCGAGAAACCGGCGTACGAATTACTGTGTGTTGCATTAACCCGATGAGATCGCATCCTTCAAAGTCAGTAGACTGTTATTTCTTTCTAAAGGGTTCATGCAGAGCTGGAGAGTCCTGTAGATTCCGCCATCCTGTGCCTACATATAGAGTTGCTGATCGGGACGATCAGATTTAAGAGGGGAGCAGTGTAACGAAATAGCCCATCTCCGAAACGTCATAATTCTTAGAAGGACGAATCTAGAAAACGCTAGAATCGGCATGTCAATAGCTCCCGTCTTTCGGACGGGTGATGTCGATCGGGCAATTAGAGGTGGGACAACGCCAGAATGTTCTCGAATAGTAACTTTAGTATATATACAAGTAACGATGATTAGGAGTTAGTGGATAAGAGAGTACCGAACTGTAAAGTTATAAATAAATATATGTATATAAATTCGAACCGCTCGTTTTATTTAATCACGCTACAGTATGTTTCTGATTAGTTTCGACAATTTGTTCTCTAGAAATACGCTTGGATGCTGTTGTTGGCTCAGATATGAAGTACTAGTACACTTCTTAAAACGAAGAATAGTCAAAAGGGATAAACTCTTACCGTGGTTCATCGCAGAATTCTTGTTCCTTTAAAGTCCTTCAGGGTCTATTTCGACCAAGAAGTTACATATCTTGAACATTTTCCCGAAGGTCTAATTTAATTGGTACGGTTCCTACAACAATATTCAAGGTATACCTTTGCGTTACAGCTCTATAATTCTTCCATAATACAGAATGAAATAAGATCTCAAAGGATATCTATACTTTAATGGCAACACATTGATTTATAATACTTACCTAATAGCAACTTATTGAGGCCCAAAGAACGCAATTAGGCTAATAATGTTTAATCTCCATTCCTTACCTGAAACAAAAAAAAACTATGTTAGTATCAATAGCAAGCTTAAATCTTCCTACCTTATCCCCGTTTAAGTTTCATCTTCTTAAGGATTGATGCCTTATGAAGATCAACGAAGGCGAAACTACCAGGTACCCCTGTCCTGCACCCATAAAACTAAATGTTATTTTGTCATTTACTTAGTAACACATATTTTATGAAATATGTGTACCTGTGAAAAAGTCCCAGGGAACTGCTTTCCCTGGGACTACCAAACTTTGCAGTCATTTTTGAATGATATAATACACAATCTTAACCACAATGAACGCACATCTTCATTAAGTAAGTAATTTTTGTATTTAAAAAAGAAATTAATGTTTTTAACGTTTTTACGAACATTTTTATTTGTTATTTAAAATCAACATATTTTTTCAGTCTAATTCTGGTTCAAAATGTTGATGCTTCTTTTCATGAGAGCTCACAAACTAAAGCAGTCTGATTTAGAACCCTCCAGCCTCATATGCTTCCCTATCTTTATTTATAAACCTAAACTTTTTTCGCACATTTTTGTTTTAGCTACTTACAAATTTTTCTAGAGGTTGATGCTTTCTTCAGTCATTCATTCTCATGATATCAATAGCTTTTAGTCCATTCTAAATTTTAGATGAAGAGTGAATATTTAGTTTGTGCACACTTTTTTTTGCTAACAAATACTTGTCTGTTTAAGCGTAATATATCATTCCATTCAGAAAAATAAAATAGAATAAAAAAACGAAAAAAATTATATATATATATATATATATATATATATATATATATATATATATTCATTCATTCATTTTGGCTTTACAACCCTGTGTGGGTCCTAGCCTCCCCAAGAATTTTTCTCCAGTCGTCCCTATCCATCGCCTTCCTCCGCCAAGCACGTATTTCCATATTTCTCATGTCTTCATCGATGTTATCTAGGAATCTTGTTCTGGGTCTTCCTCTTCTTCTTTGACCAATAGGTCTATCAAGGAGCGTTTTTCTAGCTGGGTCGGTTTGCTCCATCCGCATTACATGGCCTACCCACCTCAGACGTCCTATCTTTATGTGTTTTACGATATCTGGTTCCTGGTATATCCTATAGAGTTCGAAGTTGTATCGTCTTCTCCAGACACCATTTTCATTTACCGCTCCATAGATGCGCCTTAGTATTTTTCTTTCGAAACATCCTAACATGTTTTCATTGCTTTTTGTTAAAGTCCAGGTTTCTGAACCATATGTTAGGACTGGGCGTATTATTGTTTTGTAGAGTTTTACTTTTGTATTTCTTGATATAACTGTAGGTTTAATAAGGGGATTAAGCCCAAAATAGCATCTATTAGCCGTGCAAATTCTGCGGTTTATCTCTGCGGTAGTGTCATTTTCAGTATTGACGAGCGTTCCCAGGTATACAAATTCGTTAACTGCTTCGATGACGTCATTTTCTATAACAAGTGGCCGTAGTGTTTGTGGTTGCGTACCTATTTTCATGTATTTTGTTTTGTTGGTGTTTATTATTAAACCCATTTTTGTAGCCGCTTCCTTTAATGCTGCGTACGCCTCTCGTGCTGCGTTTTCCGTTCTCCCAACAATATTGATATCATCAGCATATGCTAAGATTTGCACAGATTTGTTATATATTGAACCGGTAGTTGTGATTTGTGACGTACGTATTATATATATATATATATATATATATATATATATATATATATATATATATATATATATATATATATATATATATATATATATATATATATATAAAGAACCACCTTTATCACAGTATGACCGCCTACAGCGTCTTCAGTGTGCAGGCCATGTATTTAGGATGAAAGAAAAAAAAACTGTTGAATGCAAGAATGCAGGAGAAGAGACCTATTGGAGGGGAGAGAGAGACCTATTGAAGGACGAGGACGCTAGAAATATATTGGCCGTCGATAGTGGAGGAGAATGGCTACAGGCTGTAACGAATAGAGCTTTTCTGAGGAAGGTCACGGCTCGAATTAGACTGTAGAGCCATAGGAATGATAAAAGAATTTATTAAATCTTAGCTCAGTACTTTCGACAAAACTGCTTATCATCAGAGCTTAATTGGCAACTTAAAGTTTCACTAAAATTCAGCACCAATAGCGATTCAACTCTTCGTGAGTCTTTTCCGCGTTTACTATTGCTTCCATTCTCGTCAGTCCTGTGGCACTATTTCTCATTGGTCCTCTTCAATTTTCTCCAGATCCCCTCTGACTGCACCTGTCCACTTTTTTCTAGGCCGTCCTACAGATCTTCTCCCATTCGTCTTTCCCAAAACGCATTGTTTTCATTGCTTAGTCTATTGGCTTTATAATATCTCACTAGATTGTCCTTTCCCAAAAGGGTCTTATTTTTGTGTCTGCGCTTACATTCCCTATCTCAGCAAAGAATTTACACAGAAAGTGTAATTTTCCATTTAGTGGGAAAGTGTATTTCCATAAATATTATGTTTTCTCTCCTATTTGAAATCTAGACAGTCTATACAAATCTACGTCTTGATTATACTCAATATTGTTTTGTTTAAGCATTTGTCTAATATTAAATATTTGATCAATTCTCGATCTTACATACGTGAACATCACACTGCTAGTCATCGATTATTTCTTCGGCTTATGGTAGTAATGTTTTTAGCAATCATAATGTCATTATTTCTTGTTGTCAGGCCTTTTATATTAATTTATGGATTTTACTTAATTCATGATCGCCTTATTTTAACAATTAAAAACACCGGGTTGCTAGAAAGTTATTGTTAAAAACTCTTTAAGATCTTGTAACATGAGTTTAAGGTTTATGTAATTTGATGATTGCTAAACTTAAAAATACATACGATTTTTTGTTCTAAAAATAATTTACTAAATATATTAAATACTAAAAAACTGATTTGTTCAAATTTAATAATAGTATATGAAAACATTGTTCATAAATAACAATTTAATACTGTTTATAAATAATATATATTTAATATAATTATATTTTAAATAAATAAATAAATAGCAATAAAAAATAATAATAAAAAGTGATTTAAGAAAAGATTTGTACATCTCGTAGTTATTAGCTCTATTTATTTTACCATTGTACTCCAGTTTAAAAGAAGAAAGTGCACATTTGGTCCAGTAGAACCCGAGATAAGGTAACGGAACCAATAGTTGACAGTGATCCAGTAGTTGACAATATAAGACAATATATTTTTCACAAAATAAGCTAAGTTTTATTATTAGAAAACCAGAGATCTACAGTTTAGAATAGTGGTGCCATCTATCTGTTCATCCCACAAGTTAATACGTCCTACCATATTATATTATTTATATTTATACTATAATATTTATTTATACTATATTATTTATCTATGGTCCTACCTTTAGCAAATTCAATATGGCAGCAAATGACAGTTGGTCAGTTTTGTGTTGTGGATAAAATTAGTATTTTTTAAAGAAAAGTGTTTAGGCTAGTTTATAGAAAGTAAGGACTAGAAATTAATACAGAAAAAACAAAATACCTACCAATAGGTACCGAACTATCGAACATCACATTAGAAAATAACGAAATCATCATGCCCTGCGACCATTACACATACCTATCGTTTTTGACACAACGGGGAAAGATGATGAAGAAATAAAGAGAAGAATACCACAATCCAGAAAAACAATAGGTTGTCTAAACAGCGTACTGTGGAGTCATGAAATAGGAAAAAGAAGAAAACACAATATCTACGAATCTCTTATTAAAAGCAGTCTATTTTACGGAGCGGAAACTTGGCGAATAACCGAAAACAACAGAAGAAAACTGGAGGCAGTAGAAATGGACGCTTTTAGAAGATCAGTAGGAGTGTCACGCAGAGAGAGAATACGTAATGATGAGATAAGACAGCGAATGGGGATTGACGGCTCTCTAACAATAGACATAGAAAGAAAACAGCTGATATGGTACGGACACGTCCAGAGGATGGATAACTCAAGACTCCCAAAAATAATTATGCAATGAATACCACCAAACCGCAGAAAGAGAGGAAGACCCAAGAAATCTTGGAGAGAGGGAGTAACGAAAGCGATGAGCGCAAGAGATCTTAGAGAGTGCCAATGGGATGATAGAGTGTCATGGAAATTAGGCATCGGACAACGTCGCAAGACGTTTTAAAACCGATTGATATATATATATATATATATATATATATATATATATATATATATATATATATATATATATATATATATATATATATGTTTAGGTTAGTATTTTTGCACAACATATGGCATGTCTATTTGTTTGTATTAAATTATTGTAAAACCCGAATGTATATTGCAAGCTATAAGCTAACTCAAAATATACTTAAAAAAAGTTATATAAAATATAAATATTTTAAATGGGTGTCATCTACTGGTTCTTATATTCGTATAACGTAACGGTAGTTGACATGGATGTGAACACGGATGTAGTAAAATGATCGTTAAAGTTATTTGTCCCTAAAAACACTTTACGGTCCTTATCAAAGCGTGTAGTTTTTTTTCTAAAATCTTCTCAAATGGGTATTTCCATCTATACCAGTAGATGACAGCATGTCATGACAACTTTGAAAAATTAAAGGCAAATATCGAGCACAATTTTAATAATCAAATCTTGCCCAAGTACTTTCGCTTTCTACAGCATCATCAGGGGCATTTCGTCAAATTTGGGCTATCCAGCAAGGGCAGAATGTAATAAACATGAAATTAAACATAAATTCTACATAACACTACACTAGAACAAGGACAAACAGTTTAAAATTATTTAAAAAATATTCTACGCTACATTCTTGTCGGCAACAGGAGAGAGAATTCACAATGGCAAAAGCTTGGTTTCAAATTGGTAACGAAGCTTTGCTTACCAGCGTTCAACAGTTAATACAGGAGCTGAAAAGAATAAATACTTTTAAATCAGATAGACCTGGGCGGAAATGGTACTATAGTTTTTTTTAAACGAAATCCAAAAGTATCTACAAGAACTGCCCAAAATTTAACAATAAGCAGAGCTTCAGTAACTAAGAAAAGTATATTAAATTGCCTCCCATTTTACATTACATCTAAGTAAATTCTGTGAAAATAAGGAAATAATTTTGATTGCCTTATTTCCAAATACCACTCATCTCAGTCAGTCTATAGATGTAGATGTGTTTCGTAATTTTAAGGATGGTTGGAAAAATTAAGTTCAGCAATAAAGATTAACCAATAATTATGATACTTCTGTGTTAAAAAAGGTTCACTTTTCTCACTTGTTTTCTGAAGAAAGCTACGACGTCCCTATTTCGTCCGCCATCTTTCGAAACAAGTGCTGCCACCTATAGTCGTTTGAGAACGCGAATAAATATACAGGTTTTTAAGTTATGATCAAAATAATAGGTTTGACGTTTTGATTGTTTATTTAAAAATAGTTCCACTAAAAAGTTATATGAATCCATAGATGAGAGTATTACATATTACACATTTTAACTGTCAAACCCATCCATTCTATACAGATGTATCGAGAAAAAACTCTTAATTGGAAAAATATACAAAATTGCCTAGATAACGTGAAATATAAATCAAAAAAAGGTTTCAGTGTTAAGTTGGCTGGGCGAGAGGTCAGCCATTGGAGTGGACTCAAATATTTATACTTTCATTGATTGATTTTATTAATAGGTACATTTGGTAAGGTTAGGCTAACGTTAGCGTGAGCAAAAATGACAAACCTAAATGTACCTACTCCAGGCCCTCCGATAGAAGATTTTTTGGCAATATTAATTAGAAAAGTTTACGATAATGATTGAGAAATCCAAAATGAAGAACAGTTGCCACGCCAAATATTTCAGAAAATTTTGGAAGTGACAATAACACCATCCAGAATGAGATGCCGCAGGTGAACCTAAAATTGCGTATCATATATAAGTTATTAAGGAACACGTTATTAAAAATATTTGAATATATTTTACCGTTTTCTTTAAATCCTTCATTAACATTTTTCCGAAATTTTTTTAAGTATTATTACAGCACATATTCATTCGCCTCCTATCCATTCAGGAGGCGATAGTAGATATCGATAAAAAATCAAATATATTCATTTGAAATTATCATTACGAAATTTTATTTTCATTGTGAAAATAAAAAATAAAATAACGATTTCTTGGGTGTTCCATTACATCTGAAGACTACCTAATAATTATTTAAGGTAGTTATTGCTTTTTTTACACACTGTATGTTTAAAAATCCCAACATTAAGGAGAATCCAATCTTCGTAAATAATAAAACTGACATAAAAAGATTTCCAATATCATAGCTAAAAATAGTAGACGAAAATAAGAATCTTTTTAATCCCAAGACCTTATCTCAATCTATTTTTTTAGAGAAACATCACGACATAAAACTTGGACATTTGACATATTACAGTAAGTAGAAAAACCGTAATAAACCATTTAACTAGTCCCGAATTTTACGAGAAAACGATCATAACCACCTGTATTATTACATCAATAATCTCTTAATTGCCCCAATTTATACAAAACTGTAATTTCGAAGAAAATATTAAAATAAACGAACATATATTATTATATAATGATTTAGATCACCCAAACAAGATGCCACGAAACATGTTAATTGTCCCATCTCGTGATAACTAAACCTAATAACCCACAGAGACTTCGGTAAGGTTGTAATTTCATCACATAATTGAAATATTCATATAATATTTTTCAATGGCGTCCGTAGGGGTAAAGGTAAGAATTATACGCACACACAAACACATACATACACAGACAGTAAAACAATGCTAGCTCGTCTCCTATAAAAGAAATTGTTGCGTAACAACAATATCTAATGTTTTTATTTTATTTTTGTATCATATCATTATATCACACTGTATATTAGTTTAGATTTATAAAATTCCTTTGTACCATCTAATAATCTGTACGGCGCCGATAACTTGCATTCAAATAACTTTCTAGACATAAGCTTCTATAGTTTATTTCACGAAAAATGGTTGAGTGCTTAATGATTGTAATAAAACCCGACCGCAAGTACCCCAGCTTAGTCAACATTAGTTGAGCAGGTAAGTATTCAGGTAAAATTGAAGCTACTGTGGAGTGTCGTTATCTTGTTTGTATAATAAATTCCTGGTAATATATAAACGATTAAAAAATCGTACAAAATTATAAAAACGATTAGAATACATTTTATTTCATAAAGTTGTAAATATTTTAACAGTGATTTTCACTATCAATGGTTGATCTTTTAATGACCACAATAAATTTGTTGATCGTTAAGTATTTCCTGGAATAATTATACAGGTTCCCTCTATTCTGTATAATTTGTAAAAGTATATAAAACCGATAAGAAATTTTTAAATATACATTTTGTTTCATTTAGTTGAAAGTGTTACAAGTGTTACCAGTGTTATACCTATTTATACCTATAAAACAGCATTATGTGGCATCCGTGGAAAAACATTGATGGTGCTTCTTCCAGTGTTCCAGCAAAGAAAAGGCATTTATCTGCTGACGCTAGAGAAATCGTAAAAACAATATATAGTTCTTTACTTACAAGAGGACTTACTGCTAATACTGCTGCCAGTGAAATATCTAATTTAACGAAAATACCTCTAACCACAGTAAAAAGAATTACATCAAATCCCATTAAGTCAAGAAGGAAGCGTAAGGATGCCGGTTCTACCAAATGTATTGACGAAAGTGATAAGGACTTAATAAGACGAAAAATTTACACAATGTACGAAGAGCAACGGATACCTACATTAGATGCTTTAAAACAACGGCTTACTAATGATGATACACAAATAAACTGTAGCCGCATTAGTCTTTGGAGGATTTTGTCTAAAATAGGCTTCAGATATCGTACAATTGACAAAAGGCAAGTGCTTATGGAGTCCCATCGTTTACAATAGTGGCGTACTGAATATATAACTTCCATAAGAAAGTATCGTACAGAAGATCGACCAATAATTTATCTGGACGAGACATGGTTTGACACTCATGAAACACCATCCAAAGGATGGTCCGATTCTTCCAACAGGTGTCAAACAAAAGCTCCATCAAACAAAGGGAAAAGAATAACAATTTTACATGCAGGATCAGAATTATTTAAAAAATGAACTAGTAGAAGTGTTAAAATCATTTTCTATTAAAAAAGTATATGTTTGTGACGCATTGGACGAGGACATGGGACATACAGTGTTATGACTTCCGCCCTACTATTGTTTATTTAATCCCATAGAGCATATGTGGCACCAACTAAAGTCAAATGTTAGGTCACAAAATGTTTCTCCGACTTTAAGTGGTAGTGTAGTCGAATTAATAAGGAAATGTGTTATCTGTGATATCTCCCCAGAAAGTTGGAAAAATTCAGTACGCCATGTAATGAACGTAGAAAATTTATATGTTACTTTGAATCACATAATTAAACCAATTGTTATTAATCTTGAAGGGGATAGCGACAGCGAAACAAAATTAGGTATTTAGGAATTCATAAATATATTTTTGTTATTTTGGGTATTTTTTTTGTAAATATTAACTTGTATATATTTTTCTATATATTTTTTTCAATTCATCTATTTTTTTGTACATTATGTATTCGTTTGTATGTATTTACTGTAAACAGAACTATTATTACTGTACATTTTTAACGATATCCGATAAGGAAGAGCAAAAACTTTTAAACGCGCCAATTTTTTGCTGACAGTCCTAAGCCTATAAAAAATGTGAAGGAAAGTACCTTTCTGAATTTAGATCCATATACTAAAATTATTCACGTAGAAGAAAAAAACTACTTTCATCATGTTAAAAATTGTTCAATTATCAAGTATATTCACTTGAACAACCTGAAAATACCATATGAAATAATTTAATAAATTTTTATAAGCGTGTATTACACAGCTACCAATGAAATATATTAAATAACAAACTTTCTGAAGTGCGAACCTGTGTAATTCGGTAGTTTATTGAGAGACTCTTGTATACACAATAGGATCAACTCAGGTAACCATTAAGCACTCAACCATTTTTCGTGAAACAAACTATAAAATCGTCAAAGAATCATAACAATGAAAGGATTAGTAATTCCAAATTATCGGTTTGAGTCATTCGAAATTTCCCAACATTAACGAAAGTTACCCTTCTCAGGTAATTTTACCAATAAAATGAAAGTCGAAGGTATTTTAAATGTAAACATATCCCTGGTCGTCGAGGGGGTCAGGGGGAGATTTCTGAATGTTTACGAGCCGAGTGATTAAAATCAGTTTGCATCAGTTCGAATACAGCATTCGATGAGCGCTAGGCTCCTGTCCGCGCTAGCCGCACTTCAGAAGGTTTAACACAGTCGGTTAATAAGTTTACTCAGTTCGTGTCAATGTTGTATCACCGACAACTTATCCAGTTTTTGTACATAAATACAAACTAAGTTTCATAAATCAGCTATCGTAAGCAAGTTATCGGCGTCCAAAATACGTTGTTGTAATTGTTTTAATAGACTTGTTAAAACGTTCTTTTCGAAATTTTCATTTGTCCCAGTTTTCTGGGTGGTCCTTCAAAGAAGTACACAAAGTAAAATTATTTCCCTAAGGACAAATCTTGTTCCCCAAGGAAAAAAAACCAGCGACCTATGACTGGTGCGCGAAACAAAGGCATCAGGACAAGGTGTAAGGACAAAAACACCTGCATCTTCGCTCAGAAATCACGATAAAAATACAATGTATTTTCCTAATTCTTGAAGAGGTGCGGATTATTCCAAACTTATCTTGGATCCATTAGCATCTGAGTTGTGTAAGTAGAACTTTATCATATCACTATATAACGGCTGTAGAACCGTGACGGTCGAATATATCGCGAAATTTACATTGGATCGAGAAACCGAAAAAAAAAAACGTTTTTAATATTCCTTATGCAAAAATAAGTAACTTTTATTCGAGACATTTCTTCGACTTCTTGATAGATGGCGCGATAATAGGGGAAATTCGATTCATCCCGATACCATAGGCAAATTATGGAAACGGTCTTATATCTCGAGCAAACTCAAAAAACAGGTGTTTATTATTTTTCAAAAATCTATCAAATGACAGCAAATAACGACTCAACTACCTCCTGTGGTTGGGTCGGGGGCAACTCTTTGTAATTTTAAATACAAACCGATTAATGCGAGTTAATAGTAAAATAAAGATAAACTCGGTTCGCTATTCCCAGTCCGAACTGTCTAGTGAATTTAGTAATTATTTTTTTGCGAAGTTAGTTACTCTTTGACAGACTAAAAGTGGCTGGAAATTACTATACAGCCAAGCACACGTACTTATAGCCAATATTAATAGTAAACAAACTAAATAGTAAATAAAATAGAACTTTGCGAATTACCGACAATAAATATTTATTTATCTGCACCATATAATAAATATTTATGTTAAATTATAACAACTAAAATATATTTTTTTAAATATATACTAACCAAAATTTGACGTGTTTAGTATACACTTCCACTATTTAGAATAATTCTTTTTTTTAACAAAGTAGTATGCAATAGTAGGATACTTTAGCTATTAATACTGAGAAGTAGGAATTGCTGTGTTGTAGGTTTCCGACAATAAATCTGTCAAAATATGCCCGAGCTAAGCGAATGGAGTTTAGAGGGTATCGTCATAGCTCGCAACAAAGGAAAAAAAAATATAATAAAATATGTGTATTAGGTGGAGGATAACCGTATATACGTATTTCTGACTATTGGTCGTCTTCACTACGATGTACCCAAGTTAGAAAAGGAGCATATTAACTTGGGAAAGAATGACTACAGGAGCAATGCGATCAATTTGTGGCAATAATGTTAGAAGACTCTGAGGTTTCCATAGCAACAAATAGCACATCTACTGAGGAAGAAGAAGCATCTCCTGGTTGAATAATTTGAGAGCTTGGTTTAACTGCACTTCTGCTGACCTCTTCAGAGCAGCGGTGTCGAAAGTGCGAATTGACATGATGGTTGCCAACCTTCTTAGAGGAGATGGCACGTGAAGAAGAAGGAGCTAAGCTACCTGAGGAAAGGAATACCAAACGTTTAGAACATTTCAAACCTTCTACCTTTATTTTACTATTAACTCACAATAACCTTTTTCTTGTTGTTTGAAACGTTCTACGCGTTTGGCATTCCTTTCCTCAGGTAGCTTAGCTTCCTCCGTGGATGTTAGTTGTTACTATGGAAACCTCAGAGTCTTAAAAGATTATTGCCACAAATTGGTCGCATTGCTCCTGTAATGAACCATATGGATAATAATACAAATCGTTCAGTGTTCAATCACAAATTAGTCCATGAATTTGTAATCTCACATTAATCTTAATTTCCTGAATTTGTATAGTTTCACCGTGTATAATTGTGAAACATATCGATTAGTAGCTTAATTAGTTTGTCCAACTTCCTGCAAACTATTGCCTAATATTTTATTGAGGAAATGCCTGCAATCAATTCCTCAGTTCAAATTATATTTGCCAGCTTAAAGGTTTTTATTCTATGCAGAGGGCAATACAATTATTTGATAAATCATAGCATTTTAGTGAGATTATAAATATAGCTTCGGGACTAGTTTGGGAGGCGGTCTACTATAAATTTTTACCTCAACAACTACAGTGTAATAATTCAGTAGCTGTCAATAAAACTATATTTTCTCCACGACTTCCAACATTTTATTTTATCATCGTCGATCGAGAAGAATCGAACAAAGTGAATTAGAAACAATTCGAACTTATAATTGAATTCGAATTTGTCCATTGTTCATCCGGCATAGTTAGTGTAAGTTGACGCCAATGAAGTAAGCAAGGTTTCAAAACACCTCTACCATTAATATGGATTTCAACTTTGTGTTAACCCGTAAGGACTCACGTAGTGTTTAAATAGAACACTATCGATTCACAGGAATAAATCAAAGTGGTTAATCTCTGGCTCACTACACTCATCAAATTAAGGACTATATAAATAGAATTCAAAAGTATATGTTTATTTATATTTAATATTTAATTATTTATTTATTTATTATATTCATTAATTTATTTATTTGAAAAATCAATGAGCTGTGTAATTATTTAAACATTATTAATAAGTTAGCTGATCACAACTGTAAGAAGAATCAAAGCTATAATCATCTCTGCAAGATTAAGGAGTGATAAATTTGACTCAAATTACTAATATCAGTTGTCTTGTTAAGAGCATTCGGATGTTAAGTATAAAACACATTTCCAAAAACTATCTTTTGGTGAAATTTCTTTCATTGCAAAAAATTTTAACCTCTTCATAATTGACCTTATGTGTAGAAGTGATAGCATGTTGTGCCAGATCACAAGTGTGCTTAGCCAACGGAGTTCCAAGTGTTATAATCTTCAGAACTGTATTATAGAACCATATAATTATAGAACCAGATAGTATAGAACCATAACTTCTCGAGAAAATATATTTAATAATTAATGAAGTAGGGTAGGAGTTTTCGACAAGAATACTTTTACGTAAAAGTAGAGATTCCCTTCGATTAGCCGCATGTAATAACCTGTGTAACCTAAAACTAAGGGCTTGGATGAGGTTGATTCTGTATTTGAATGGATAATAAGAATGGTAGTTGAGAAGCCTGTTTAAAACCATAAGTTTCTTGCTCCAACTTGTAACCAAGGTGATATCTGACCTCCTAAAGACACGCATATCCACAAACGGTATGCTCAAAGTGGTGGAATCTTCTAATTCAAATGAGGATCAAAACCGTTGAGTACTCTTTTCCGGTTGAATGTCTCTTCCTCTGAAGTGCTTACATTGGTGTCTCGTCGGAGATATTACTTTGTCATTTACTTATTTGCAACAAGTTTACTAAATAATGCTACCTAAAGTTAAATATAAATGATAGTAATGTCTATTATTGAATAATATCAGTGCTATTTTGGAATTCTATTTGTCCTCCATTTTGAAAAGTTTTTCTGTTACATACACTTATATTACAGTTCACGAAAGGTTCTTGCTTAGATGAATCGATATGTTGTGGAATGCAATTTTAGAATCCTCATGTCGGTACTTTCATCGTCTGTTGTGTCTTGTAAATTATAGAAGGCACAGATTTAAACAAAAATCTGAATTTTGGTTTCGATAACAAAGAAATCTTTGGATTTATCAAATCATAATATTTTATTTCCAGTAACTTTACATGGAGTAATTCAATATCTCTTAGTTGTGTCTTTAAAATAATATATAAAATAATAATATATAGGTAGGTATTATGTTAAATATTATGTTTATATGGGATTAAGCCTCAATTGATTGTAATGAAAATTACATTTTATAATTGTAATCTTTGTAATTTTCATTACACTCAATTATGGCTTAATCCCATATATACATAATATGTAACTTAGACATGCCGCAAGAAAACACATTCAGAACGTTTTTAATATATTAGATCATGTAATTCTGTTTATCCAAAGAATCTCATTACGATGTGGCCCCCTTATATTTAAATACTGTAGGATTTATTTAGATACTTTCTGCTACAAGAGTTACCCACTCTGATACACCACTGCTTCTTTTACTTAATTATAGAGATGAATGAAATGAGAACTATTTTATTTCAAAAGTTTCCACGCGGTTATGGGATTATTAGTAATGATTATAGGTAAATAAGGTATCAAACGTACATTGTATTTAAATTAGACTCAAACGTGTTGATATGTAATATTATAGCAGGCATTCATTTTATACATAATTGCAGATGTAGATGATATATCTATTTCCTTGACATGAATATTTATTTTTAACTAAATTGTTACCAAGATAGAGAGTCGATACAAAGTCTGGAACATGCGTTTCGAGAAAAAATTTGCTCTGTAATCTGTATCTGTATATTTGATTTTATTATGAAGCAGGAAATTACAAGTCGCGGATATTTGTATTACGAATTTTAAAAATCATACAAACTTTTAATTCGTATTATTATCTTCAAAGATCTCGTCCGTCAAAACTCTAGCCCTTTCAAAGATCATCATCATCAGTCCGGTGATGTCCAGTCCCCTGCAGGACATAGGTCCGCCCTGTTTGTATTCAGAGTGCACGATCGTATGGAGCATGGATCCAATTTTTCGTTATTTTTCGCAGATCACCTTGCCATCTTGTAGGTAGTCTTCCTCTGCTTCGTTTATCTGCTCTTGGTCTTCATTTCGTTAACTTGCGTGTCCACCTTGCATATTCGATCCTTGCCAAATGACCTACCCATCTCAATTTCAATCTACAAGCTCTCTCCATAACATCTGCAACTGGTTTTGATAAGTAGGTCTTCGTTTCTGATCTTGTCTTTTATTGTTACTTCTGTCATCCTTCTTCATGCTATTCTTAGTTTTGAGGCATTGTTTTTTGTTAGGGACACTGTTTCTGCACCGTATGTCATTACTGGCAGAACACACTGTTCGAAGACTTTCAGCTTCAGATTAATAAATATGTTTTTAAGAGTTCCATATGCTGCCCACCCATGGGCTATTCTTCTTGATACCTCGTCTGCTTTGTTGTCCTTGTCTATATTTTAATTTTGTGTCCAAAAAAGATGTATTTATCAACATTCCTACTTCGTCTTTCCATATTTGTAAGTTGTTACTGGGCACGAGGATCGTTATGTATTTTTTGTTTTGGGAATATTTAGTTTAAACTGATTTCTCTACAGGTTCTTTCCAGTTCTTCTAAGATGGTGTTGATTTCGCTTAGGTGATCTCCTATAAAAATTATGTCGACAGCATAACCCTGGTGGTGCAGTCCTTGTCCGTCGACAGTTATCGCTTTATGATCACAATTAAGCACGTTCCATGGCAGTTATAAGAAGCTTTGACGATAATGATCTAGTTCTACCGAGTCAAACACTTTGGGGAAATCTATAAACCCTATTCTATGGATTTTTCAATGAGTTGTTTTATCGATTGCCCAGGTCTAGCTTTTAATCCGATCTCGTTGTTACTATTCTTGTGAAGAGTTTTTACACACCTCTTAACAGCTAATGGATCGATAACCTTCTATTACAGCTTTTATTACTTCTATTCTGTTACAGCATTACTCCATTTAGACGGTATCGACTTTTTTCTAAATACTAAGGCTTTTTGACTAAGTATAAATTAAAAAGTTCTTGTATTTTGAGAAACAGAAGATATTGTTTCATTTGGTTTTGTAAGTTGACGTTGTTCCATCACGTTTTTTTTTCATTAAGTTACTTCTATAATCATCGATTGTAGATATTTTGTTAACTTGGTTTTTAAATTCTTTCCATAGTTCCTCTGGTTTTTCTAGTTGTTCTCCAATGTTCTTTGATGAGTTTACTTACTGTACTTAATTACAAATATAAACAGCTTTTAGAATATTAGTATCGTTAAATACATTATTTAAAGTTTGTTAATATGATTTTTATTGCCTCCCTTATAATGAAGGATATCAGTCAGCTTATCTCTGTTTGTGTATTAAAAGAAGTCCAGCCAAGGGTTACGTACAAAAAATATTGCTAAATAAAAGCAGGGCATATGCTAAAGAATTCTAAGTCGAAGAGAATAAGAATGTTTACAGACCAGGTTCCCCCAAAAAACCTATTTTTTTTTTCAAAAATTACTATAAAATACTCATAGGAATAGGGTAGATTTATTAGTCCCGAAGGCCCGCGCGAGCTTGAAGAAGGTAGCGAAGAGGGAAGAGCGGAGCTCTCCAAGCAGTTAACCAAACGGCATTTTACGCTTTAGATGTCCCTCCATGGTAGCTACTGCAACCAAAAATATTCAAAAATATTCATTGTTATTTAAAAAAAAGGTATAAACCATAAAAAAGGTCGAAAAATTCAAAAGTCCGCCATTTTGTTTTTTTTTTTCGGTGAAAATGTTTCATTGTAGTACCGACCATAGCCAATTCGAAACAGAATATGAAATCATTTTGTTTTTAGCTTTCGGATGATTCGTTTCCAAGAAATTATGACACCCACCAAGAAATTGGGCGAGTTTAAGCAGCCATTTTCAAAGTCGCCATTTTGAAAAAAAGAAAAATAAATTTTTTTCAAGAATCATGAATGTGTTGCTTGTGTGAGTCCATTTCAAAAGGTAAAAGAAATAATAAATTAGACTTACTCACAATCAATTTAATTTAACTAATCAGACGACCGGTTTCGCTTTCTACAATATGCAAAGCATCTTCAGGTCACGATACAAAGTTAAATAAATGCTGAAAATAATAAACCCATATTAGGGTGTTGTCTAATAAAGGTAAAACAATGATAGATGATATAAATTATATAAATTACAGTAATTATGCCAATATTACATGTCTGTGGTTTTTCAAAATGAATAAAATGTTTAAGCAGACACGGTAAGACCCACAAATTGGTACAATAGTCTATTAAACTGTAATGAATTAATAAATAAACAAATAAATAAAACATTACTTACATGCCGGTACTCTATTAATTGATGGTTGAAAGAACATGGTTCAAACTATCTTGTATTGTTGATTGGAGAACTTAAGTCAACTATTGTAATTGTTTAACAGTAAACAGGAAGGTTCTTGAGGAGACAGATTTTATCCTATGAAGTAGAGATAGGTGAAATGTAATTGTTTGTTTGATGAAAGTAATGTTCTATACCATTAAGTTCTTTAAAAGTTATTTATATTTATTCTGGAGATTTATTTATGAAATGTGTGTTATTTATTGAGATTTTTATTTATGTTTTGGAATGTGACAGTTGTGAGACAATGATTAAGAATAGATGTACAAATTGTGTGGGTGTGCAATTATATTAGCTTGTAATTATCAAATTTCTTTGATAGAGTTATGTTGTAATATGTGGCAAAAGGTTGTAAAGTTCACTATATAAAGTTAAAAATTAAAACTGAGACACTTTAAGACACACAGAAAACACTTAAAAAACGGGGGGACGAAACAGACATTAAATTTAAAAAAAAGGGGAGGATTTGGAAGAACTACATCTCTTACTTGGAGACAATGAGTTTTTTATGTTATATATCAGATTTTAGAGGTAAACTTGACAAATGTAGGTTAAAGTGTGACAGTTCTTCTTCTATTTTTAATTGCTGTAAGTTAAGCTGTAAGTTAAGTTATCTAATTTTATGAAATAAGATGATATTAATAAATGTCTAAAATTTTTTAATTTTAGATATCAAAGTTATTTGATGTGTTAATATTGGCATACTTTAACAAACTTTAAATAATTAAATTTCAATGTAACAATATAAATAATTGTAATACATCTTCTATGATAACTAACTCAGCTTAGTCAAAGTTACAGAACAAACTTAAGTAATTATTTGGTAATAAATTAAATATAAATATAAATTTGTACATTTGTAATCAAAATGTATAACAAAATTACAAACTTTCTTTGAAATAATTGTTGGTGTGAGTTATCTGTCATGGTGTTTATAAATATTTTCAAATATTTATTCCAGTTCTGATATGTTAATATGGAACTTAAATAATAAGCAAATAAACTATTGATGATAAAAGAATTGATAAATTAAAGAAAATTGACTGAATTATTAAGCATTCAATAGTTAGTTGGTAATTTTAATATCTGACAGTTGGGACCAGAAATTGGTTATACCAACAGGTAAAAGGTTCTCTATTTAAACCGGTGTAAAGCAAAATTATTCTTATTTCAATTTTCTGTACCATGAGCAGAAATATCATCACAACGACATGAACAATGGTGAGTTTGTATAATAATTTCTGTAACACTTTAACAATTTCAAATTTATAGCAGTTTATAGTTAAAATATAATATTTCTATTTGAAAATGTAGATTTGCATATTATTAGGAATAACAAAGATCCATTTAATTAATACTGCTAGTCTGAACGACTTTACAATGTTGTGTTGGGAACAATCAAACCACGTGTTGAATTTGAAATCAAATATTTTGTAAAATGAGTGTATTTCGAAACCAGATGGGATGTAATAATAATTTTTGGGTTAAATAAGTTGAGGTGCCATACCAGTTCAATACTGATATTTAATATAGTTTTAGGAAAATGTAGATAGTGTTGATAATTACAAGCTAATATAATTGCACACCCACACAATTTGTACATCTATTCTTATTCATTGTCTCACAACTGTCACCTTCCAAAACATAAATAAAAATCTCAATAAATAACACACATTTCATAAATAAATCTTCAGAATAAATATAAATAACTTTTAAAGAACTTAATGGTATAGAACATTACTTTCATCAAACAAACAATTACATTTCACTTATCTCTACTTCATAAAATCTGTCTCCTCAAGAACCTCCCTGTTTACTGTTAAACAATTACAATAGTTGACTTGAGTTCTCCAATCAACAATACAAGATAGTTTGAACCATGTTCTTTCAACCATCAATTAATAGAGTACCGGCATGTAAGTAACGTTTTATTTATTTGTTTATTTATTAATTCATTACAGTTTAATAGACTATTTTACCAATTTGTGGGTCTTACCTTGTCTGCTTAAACATCTTATTCATTTTGAAAAACCACAGACATGTAATATTGGCATAATTACTGTAATTTATATAATTTATATCATATATTATTGTTTTACCTTTATTAGACAACACCCTAATATGGGTTTATTATTTTCAGCATTTATTTAACTTTGTATCGTGACCTGAAGATGCTTTGCATATTGTAGAAAGCGAAACCGGTCTGATTAGTTAAATTAAATTGATTGTGAGGAAGTCTAATTTATTATTTCTTTTACCTTTTTTCAAGAAGTTTAATATACCTATGTACTATCACCTGTAAAAAGTTTGATTTTCAAATATCTTTTGTACTATAAATAATATTTATTTAAAAAAAAAAACACGGTTTTTGGAGGAATCTGGCCTTATAATCTTTATAGGAAATAATTTCAAAAATAGTCTCGTTTTACTGTTGCGTAGAAATTGTATGCATGAAAAGAAAACTATATGCAACTAATATAATATCCACTAACAGACTATATGGGTTCTTCAGTCAAGGCGTACTAAATCTAAAAACGCTTAAAATGACCCAATGTACAGTTATATTCTTTAACGTTTCACGGCATTGTATATTTTGCTGTCAGTGATTTATACTTGTGACCAGTGGCGTAGTAACATTCCATTCCAATCATAAATCATCCTTGTAATGTTATAAAAAATATTAACGATTTAATATGTTGTTCTTCTCAGAGCCTTCTTTCAGTCGTGACGTATTCTTGTGTTTTAAGCATGTCTATAATTATTATGGCATATAATTTGAGACAAATTTGACAGTTGCCAGGATTGTATTAGCCAAATATTTACTTGTTATCGAATTAAAGTGGTATTTTATTGTAATTTGGATTAAAAAACAAAAGTTGGTTTTTGCTTATTTTTGCATAAACCATGGTATATGTAAATTGGTTTATTTGAAAATAAATAATAGTTATATGTCTGTAAAGTTAGCATATCCATTATATAAGGCCGAATTCAGACCTACACTATAATTAATTGCTCATTTATTACAGAAAGAAAAAAATATTGCTGTAGCCGTTTCCGAGAAACAATGTGTGTGCTAAGTTTACGGTAAAGCTAGCATAGCCATAGCTATATCTCGGCAAGGAAAAGGTCTACTGGGCCCATCTTGGCGGCATATTTTATTGCTAATTAATTACTGTTGATGGTACATTAAACAATCCCCAAAAGCTACCTCATCATACCCTAGCTCAAAACACACTCCCGGAAAACCGAGATATCGGCCAACAATTTATTGCTGCAACCGTTTCCGAGAAACAATGATTATGTTAACTTTATGGTAAAGATTACTACATCTCAACAATGAATAAGGCTACAGAGTCCATCTTCGCGGCATATTTTATTGCTATTGATTGGTACATTGACCAATCCCCAAAAACTACCTCACCATCCCTTAGCGCAAAACTCATTACCAGAAAATCAAGATATCGGCCAAAAACTTTGAAACTAAAAAAATGAAATGCTATGAATTAATTGCTAATTTAATGCTGAAGTTTTACGCCAAGAAACAATTTATTACTGCAACTTGAATGAGAAACGTAGTGATAGGTTTAAAAAATGGATAAAAATATTAAACAAAATGCAGCGTGCTGATTTATTTATAAATTTCCTAAAATCTATACCTACTGTCGACAAAAAGTTAAAAAAATTATTCCGACTTGGTTTCTTTGCACAAGCTTATCAAAAATTAGTCCCTAGTATAAAATCCGCAAGAAACCACGGGCCACCTTGGTCGAGATTTTGTTAAACAATTGTTTCATACAAATTTTAAAAATCAACTTTTTGGCCAGGAACAAAGGATTTTAGGTGATTCTGAACAAAAAAGGCCCGTAGTATCTTTTCTCAAAGTTGTCGAGTTATAATAAACATTTAAAATTTTGAAAAACGCAAAATCGGTCATTTTCAAAGCTCTGAAGCTTAGTAAAAAATCATTTTTGAAGTTATAGAAAGTACTTACAGTAAAGTATAAATACCCATCTACAAGATTCTGATGTGTTTTTAAAATTATTTTATTGGAAAATCCTTGTCTTTAGTTTGCGCTCGACAGTACCGGCCCCACCACTATATGTTGTGTCTCCCTCGGACTAACGCCGAGTATAGGTACCTGGTAATTTTGTAGCTGGCGCTTAAACTTATCTATTAAATTGTTTAATTATACATCTTTTTATTATTTTCAAATTATTTAGGTACTAATAACTAAAAATCTATATTTGCTATTAATTCCTAATATATATGAGCGGGCATGATCTTTCTCTCGCGGAGGATAAGACGGAGGCTGTAGTACTACGAGGCCACAGAAAGAGAGAATGTGTTGTATTTAAGTGCGCGGGAGCGAAAGTAGCACCAGGGTGGGAGTTAAGATAACATTTGAGAGGATGACCCACAGAATCGTTCAAAGAATTGCTGCGCTGGGGAAAATAATGCCCAATATCCCTGGACCTAAATCCGAAAGAATTCAGGGTGTTTCACAGTGTTGTACTGTCTGTGGTCCTCTACGCGGCCCCAGTCTGGAGTGAGGCAGTAGAAATACCAACTTACAAGAGGCTCATGGTACGCGTCGACAGATCTAGCCCGCTGCGGGTAAAATGTCACTCCAGGACTCTGTCAGCTGCTGCTCTGTGGGTGATCACAGGCTGTGTTCCTTTACATGTGCTGGCAGGTGATACGATCAGGCTTCATAGTCGTACGGGGCGGAACGTTGGAGCGAGAGGTGTGTGAGATAAAGCTTTCCGAGATATTAGTTTCAATTGGCCCGTGGCATGAATGGTGGGAGGCAACACGTGATGTGGCGGAGTGGACGAAATCACTAATCCCGAACCTTGGAAACTGGGTGGACTGTGAGCATAGGCAGCTGGAATATTATCCGACGCAAATGCTCACAGACCATGGCTGCCTCTGTAGCTATCTTTTCAGGTTTAGGAAGGCCTAAGGCACAGTCAGATCAGTATCTATACTGTGGTCTTTCGCATACTGCGACACACAAGATGTTGGACTATGAGCGTTGGAGAGAGCAAGTCAAGGGGTTGAGTCTTTGGTGGTTCATGTGATTGTGGTTTTCCCAATAAATGTGTGGGAGAAAGAATCAGAATCGGGTAATAGAAGGGCATCAGGAGAGATGTTTTGCGTTAATCGACCATTTCATCCTGATGTCTGGAGTGACTAAGGTTGGACGCCGACCGTTTCGGAGTGGTGAAGGGACGAAGTGTCAAAGGTCTAATCCCATCAGGCACAACTTCGTTGTCCTAGCATCTCGTCCTGGCACAACGTCATTATGGTATTAGGAACCAAACGCTAACTAGGTGAGTCATATCTGTCCGTATGCAGATTTTGCTTCTCTTTAAAGGTGTAAAAAAGTAGTATAAAGCTCAGAAGAGGCGTTTACTACCTACAGTAGTAATTGCGGAAGTACATCTACAGAAGTATATTCGTCATAAAGCTGATTACAGAGAAAGCATTAGCATATATTAGACGATGTACACGGTATTTCCGTGTGGAAACCTTGTTGCTCATCTGCTACAGTTTATAAGCTAATTTAATCGTATTTGCACAATTTCAATTGTAAGTTTCACTGAGTATTTAGCACATTGATACCTCTGTAGTTTTCTAGTAGTAGGAAGTAATTTTTGATCTTTTGGTCTTGTAATTTTTAAGTAAATTTTACTTTTTAAATAAGTAATTTTTAATAATGGAAAATTAAAATTCTCACTTTGGAAGTGAAATATCTTATACTGAAACACTTGTTTATGTCTGCATACGTTTTCATTATACAAAAAGTGATAGAATCAGTATTCTATAATACTGCTTAATAAAATACATAGATGCGACCTTCCATTTGTTTTAAGGTAAGCTTTAATTTAATTTCAAAAAATATGACATTTGATAATGTTCCATATAAAATTACAAATTATGTAAATAATATAGCCAAGCACCTCCTGACATCAAAAAATCGAGAAAGTATTCACTGTTTAGGGATTGGCAACAAGAACGGAAAGCTGACTCCTTTTCCAATAATATTTTAATTAGATTATTTGACAATTTATTAAACATCGACGGAAATCATCGACTCTGGAAAATGTACTAAATAATAAAAGCAATAAATGCGAAATGGATCGTCAATATGTCAAGGCGTAAAAATTTAAAATCTTTATTAAAACGTTAATGAAGATGTACATAAGAAATAAGATTTTTAACACACATTTTTACAGAAGAAAATGTTAAGCAATTCTTAGAAAATTCTCCGAATAAAATATATTTAGATACAAAACTAATAACAATTATAATTGATACAGAAATTTTGGTAAAATATAGCTTTATTTTGAAATGGTTCTTGTGAATGGTACTTTGATAACTTATCGCAAGAAGGACCTTTCTTCTTCTTTTATTAGGATCATATTAGCGATAATAACTTTGTTTACGGCAACTCGAAACAGATCAGCGGATGCCTCTTGATACCACTCTCGAAGATTTCGGAGCCAGGATGTTCTTCTTCGGCCTCGGCCTCTTTTTCTAGCGATCTTGCCCTGTATTATGTGGTGAAGAAAGTTATACCTCTCTGGAGGTCTTTTTACGTGGCCGAAATAATGCAACTTTTGAATTTTGATTGTTTTTGTTATTCGATCAACCCCATTTATCCGCAATATTCGTCGGTAAATCCACATCTTAAAGGCCTTAAGTTTTTTCATTAGAGTTGCTGCAGCAGTCCAGCTCTTGATGCCATACAGCAATATGGAGAATATGTAGCAGCGTATTAATCTGAGTTTAAGGTTTAATGTAATGTCTCTATTAATCATAATTTTCTTTAGTTTATAGAAGGCGACTCTGGCTTTTTCAATGCGTATTCTTATTTCTTTGCTTATATCCCAGTTATTGTTAACATTGGCGACCAAATAGGTGATATTGTTTATTCTTTCTAACTCTATTCCATACGCTGTGATGTTCATTGGTTGTAACTCTGTTTTGCTGACAACCATAAGTTTTGTCTTAGAAGTGTTAAGATGTAGCCCATATTTAAGACATGTTTCAGTCACCCTGTTTATAAATCATTGCAACTCTTTTTCATTGGATGCAATCAGTACCGTGTCCTCTGCGTATCTGCGATTGTTGACATTAATCCCATTGATTTTAATGCCTGCATATTCATCTAAGGCTTCTTTGAAAATAAATTCGGAGTGATTCCATGATATTTCCACGACTTCCATCGTATTCTGACCAATTGGTATGTTTGAACATTGATACCAATATAAATTTTGGATAATACGGAGGTTTTGGTCATCAATACCCACCTGTTTCAAGACACCTATCAGTTTGTCGTGGATTACCCGGTCAACTGGGTCAACCCGGACCCTTTGAGATGTGGTGCTACAGGAGAATCCACAGAATATCGTGGACTGAAAAAGTAACTAATATAGAGGTGTTACAAAGAATGAAGAAAGAATGTGAAGTCATAAAAACTGTTAAAATTAGAAAGATTAAAAATCTGGGTCATATAATGATTGGCGAGAAGTGCGCATTACTTAGGTTAATTATGCAAGGAAAGATACAAGGGAAGAGAAACCCAGGACGACGCAAAATGTCCTGGCTAAGAAATTTAGAGCCTCTTAGAATTATTCAGAAGCGTGGCCAATAAAATTAAAATAGCGATGATGATTTCCAACCTCCGATAGGAGATGGAACCTGAAGAAGAAGACCCAGTCAAAGGCCTTTTCGAAGTCGATAAAATACATATAAACTGGTTATTCTATATCCCTACATCTTTGAAACAGGACTTGCAAACTGAATAATGTTTTTCTGGTTCCAAGGGTGTTTCTGAAATCAAACTGTTTCGCTCAGTTGTACTTCTATTTTGTTATGAGTTCTCGAGTGCAGTATTCTTAAAAAAAATTTAGTACGTGGCTCATTAGACTGATACTGTGATGATTGCTACATTAATTAGCGTTTATTTTTTTCGGTATCATTACATATGTTGATAGTAGCCAGTCTGTTGGTATACATATGCAATGTTTCGTATATTTTATTATATAAGAGGTTTAGAAGAGAATGTTTGCCTGTATCGTCGAGTAGTTAGATTATTTCGGTGGGAATTTCATCTGAACCGGTTGCTTTCCTATTCTTTGATAGTTGTATAGCTCTTGCCATTTAATCGAAGGTCATGTTTGAATCGAGTCGAGTTTGGATTAAGTCGATATATTTTCGATTTGTATTTCTGTTCTTTCCTCATCAAACAGGTTTTCAATATATTCCCTCCACCTCTCCAGTTTGTTCATTGATTATGATATTTCCTTGTTTATCAAGTAAACTACTTGAACTATACCTATATGGTCCAGTTATTTCTTGCACCTTTTTGTACGTATTAAACGTGTCATTCTTTTTCTGCAGTTCTTCTATTTCAATGCATTTGCTGCTGTACCATTTTTCTTTTTCATACCGGATTTTCCATCTGATTTGGTTATTGATTTTGTAGTATTCTTCAGTGTTTTTATTTTTCTGTTGTCATCTGTTTTTCATTAGTCTCAATATTTCATCAGTCATCCGTTGTAATCTGTGTTTATTAATAGTTTCATACCTTTTGGTTGTTTCTTGCATAATGGTTTTGATCTGATTCCAATGGTCTTCGATGTTATGTGTTTCTTCCGATTTTTCGAACTTCTTTTGGATCTTGTGTATGATTGCTTGGCTATTATCTCGAATACAGTGTTTATTCGGTTAGTCGGTTTTTGTCGTTTTACTTTTTTAAGTTTTTAGTTTGATGTCGCTGATTAATGTTAAGTAACGTTAATGTAAAGTTATGACCTGAGAGGACATAATATGCTCTATGTAGTGTCAACAACATTTAAAGGGTTTTTACCCATATATTTAGTGGCTTCAAACATGTACATCCACATAGCACTGATGATGGAATAGTTATTCCGAAAATGTTCTGTGATGTAGCCCGATAGGGTTTTTATTATTATACCTTTTATAAAGGAATTTTTAAATAAAAATTTTTAAAAGAAAATAGCTAGGGGAAAGCAAGCTACAAAAGCACTTCATGAGTTGATATATAAAAACACTCTCACCAAAGAAAACAAAAAAAAAGAATCTTTCAGATCATCTCGAAGCATAGTGAAAAACATTACCCTACAACGGAGGGGTAGAATATCCAATGACAACAACAAAACAAAATAAAATAGAACAGTCGAATTGGGCTTTATGAGATGTCTTCAAATTACCAGATGTCTTCAAATTACAGAATAAGGACTGAGGAAATATGGAACCCGATGGAATATCTCAGTAACGAAAGAAAAATAGATAACAGAGCACTACAATGGTAAGATCATGTTCACAGAAGGTTAAAAAAAAGTAGTGGAATGGGAACCTACAGGACGAAGACGGAGAGAAAGACCAGCTATGAGATGGAAAACATATAGCTAATGGGGTAATGAAGAGAGATCTCAAAGAAGGTGACTGAGAGGATAGAATTCTGTGGAAGGTTAAAACGACGGATTCATTATAGGAAAATGCCGAAGAAGAATATGAAAAACGCCACTACATATCTAAAATTGCAGATCATAAGTTTTTTGCAAATTTCAAGCAACTTGTAAAAGAAACGGAGCATGTTTTTTTTTTATTTATCTTTGAAGTCCAATTTTCAGGATCTAGTCTGTCTAGAACGCGTCATATGCTCAATAGCTAATATCATCGCTAAGTCGTGATCCATTTTCATCATTGTCATAACTATAATTCTTATCTGCGTCTTCTAATTATTCTAACAACTTTATTTCATAACCGGGTAATTCATTGGCACTTGGTAGTTATCCATCGTTTATTAATATTATCACAAGCTATAAGACGGCGACAATATACGATATGAATATGAAATAAACAAAGAAACATAGAATGTTGCTTTCGCAAATTAGAATGTATTGTGACATTATAATTTACATGTCGGAATGAATATTTTTATCAATATATTGAGTTACAGGTTACATACGACACAGTGCCTGTGAGACGGATGGTTAGAAATTAATGATTATTTACAAAAATACAATTGTTTAATTACTACAACAGATAATGCTTTTTTTTAAAGAACCGCTAAATTATAAGCACCGCATTATTAACAAGAGGACGTATATCACAACACGCGACCGACGATTCAAATAGACTGCGTTATTTTTGCCTAAATGTTTCCACCTAGCACTTGACATAACTGTGATAAAAATAATCGCGTTCACATCATGCCATACCCCTAGTACATCAGCCTCCGTACGTCTGCGACCTGTCTAGCAATTCGCGAAAAGTAAACGTAAATTAGTCAAGTTAATAAGACAATGGGGAACTAATTCCGTCGGCGTCGTTTAATTTACGTAAGTCAATATTGGTAAATAATGTATGACAATGGTAAATAATAGGAAATAATCAACAATACATAATATATTTATTACATCATCGAGAAATATATTTATTTTAAATTTGCAATTGAATATTTATCTTTGGTTTAATCATGGTATTGAATAATTAAAATATTAGATTTAATTATTTTAGCATGCTTATATTTTAAAGGTTTAACACAGTACAATATTAATTTAATAGATACAGTTTAATCTATATACAGGAATGTGTTTGTTACCGTACTCCTAGTTTATCCAATACTAACTTCGTACCGTCTTAAAATTTATACAATGTTCTGTTAAATTATTAGTTAAGTAGCAAATTAATTAAGTTCAATAAAAGTTCAAAATGGAGCTAATTCCGTGACAACAAAGTAACCATTTGCTGAATGAATTGATGTCGATTATTTTCATTATATTTTTTGTTGTGTTGCCAGGCGCGAGAATGAATAGCGTTGATGGTTTGCCTGCACGTAAATATACTACGTACAATTGACCATGAGACCACAGAGAAACAATTAATTTCTCAATTCAGTCCACAAAAATTCAAGGATTGGCCTTGTGATTTATTTATCGTGATAGCGAATACAAAACGAATCGGATATTAAATTCTTTTAAATTTGAATGGCATATCGATTGGTATCATCGGAATTCTCCGAATAAGAACTGCCTCATCCTGGTTATTATACATGACTTTCATCATCCAGCCTCAAAAGTCCACTGCTGAACATAGGTCTCTTCCTCGTGTTTCCAACCCCGTCTATCTTAGGCCACTCTCATCCAGTTTCAGTAATTTTGTCTTCTTAAATTGTCAGCCCATCATGTAGGTGATCGACCAAAGCTTCTCTTGTCTTCCCTTGGTCTACATTCCAATAATCTCTATATTCATCGGCCATCGTTAGTATGACTATTCTTTCGATGACGTCACTCACCTTGGTTCTTCTCCCGACTTCTTCGTTTTCTATTTTGTCTCGCAGAGTCATTCCTAAAGACAGTTTTACATTATGCTATTTTCATGCTAGGCAAGAGCCATGCAAGACAGATCATGGAAATGCGCATGCCCACGGGCTATTTCCATGCAATTCCTGTGCCAGACGAAAAATTAGAACATGTTCTATTTTTCATGCTATTTTCTTGCAATTTATCGTTAAAATTCATGTTGCCAACATAACAATTTATAATAGATTACAGAATAAAACATAACCTTATCTCTATCTTTAGCGTATATCATAAATTGCCCTACACACAATGGGAATAAATTGAGATATAGCTGATTCTGATACTCTAAAATTGTACATTAGAGATCGAAATGTTTCACCAGTTGCCAGATACCTTAGTTATAATTAATTTTGTCCTTGATGGAATGCTCTGGCGAAAATTGGTATCTCTTTTCTGAATTAAGGGATTAATTTTTTCCAGGAGCTTAAGGAAAGTGGACTCGTTCATTCGAAGAAAGTTTTTAAAACTTTGAAGGTCTCTAGCATCCAAGAACTCTTGGGGTAACTTCAAATTTCCCAGTCCTGCATTCAACCAAGGTTTGACCCAGCATTTTCTAGGTTTTCTTTTTTTATTATTTTTCATGATTGTTGCTACAACAGCAATATTCAACAATAACAATGTTTTCTTTTCTTTGGTTGACATCCTTCACCCTTTTAATAACCATAAATAGTGTATATTTATTTATTATATTATTTATTTTAGTACTTAATTATATTTATTTAAAATAAAATAACCTCAAATTGATAAATATTTTCTCTGTTGGCAACAATGAAAGTGGGATCTAAAATTGCACAGAAATATCTCTGATGTAAAAAGGTCAAGCTAGGTAAGAGATGTGCCATGCAAGACGGACTTGCATAGCATGAGACTTGGATAGCCTAGATGTAAAGCTGCCTTAACACGGATCGCTCCTTCTCTTTGTGACTCTTAATTTGGTAGCCGAGGTTTTTGTTATAGCGTTTCTGCTCCGTGTGTCAAAACTGAGAGAACGCATTGATCAAATACTTTTCTCTTTAGGCATGGGGGCAGCTTACTTTTAAAAGTTTCTCTTAGTTTTCCATATGCTTCCCACCCAAGACCGATTCTTCTCTTCAGTTCGTGGGTCTGACAATCCCTGCCAATCATAATTTTATGTCCTAGGTATTTATATTTATCTACTTCTTGCCCACCAATACTGATATACGATGTGATACGATACATGGTTTTAGTTGGTTCAGATTCCAAACTATTATGACGACCGAACCAACTTTTAGTTGTAAATTGTGCTGTGGTAAGCCAAGCATACGTTTTCGTTTGTTACACAGTCGATAGACTTATTTGGTTCGTTCACTCTACAGCTAGCAATTGCTTGGAGAAAGCAGAAAGCCCGTTTAGCAATGCAACTTACTTGTTAGTCGTCAGTCAGTTTCATTAACTTATCGTACACTTCCTTCTGTTGTGAGTTCAACATTGACACATTAGTTCGAACTAATTAGTTCAATACATCTCGATCATATTCTCTTTAATTAGCGATTGAAAGCGTCGCTGAATTCACCATTTGGCGATTGCATTCCTAACTTGACTATCTAATTGCTGCACCTTACGTAGTACAAGTCTTCGATCAAAAGCAAAGTCTGGTTATGTATCCCATCATTCACCTCTAGATTGGAATTCCTTAAACTGACATGAATTCGATGTAAAATGTCACCTGCCATGTCATCCTTGTATTTCTTCTTCCATATAAGGTTTTAATTTGTCTTACAAATCCTCGAAAGAGAAACACTTGAATGGCGTCTCAAAATCTTTTGCAACGATATATAAACATTTATATAATATTAACAGACTTTGTGGTAGTTTTGATTCTCCATGTATATCAAGATTCCATGTACAAGGGTGCATCTGTGTTAAAAACTACTAATTTACAAGACGAGCCATCTGCAAAATGGCACAGATGTGTATTTGAGATAAGCGACGCATCTACAAAATCAGAGTCGAGTTTTATCTCTCAAACCACACACATGTGTATGGGCGTTTGGATTAAGAGTACCTCACACTTGGTATCGGTCTTGCGGCCGAGAGTCGTAAAAATGCATTAAGGTTGCATTATCAATTTTGTGTGGTTTCTGTGCGTCGCTGAAGACGATTTTGCGATAGCAGTGGTGCTATCATTTCATGGGGTAAAGTACACCTTATAATATTTGTTGCCAAAATTACATTGCTGCATATTATATCAAGTACGTTTACTTGGTATATAGATGTCATGTTTGCTTGGAACTTTTTATCAGTTGTGCCGCGATCGCGATTAAACCTTATTGAGAACATTTTATTACGTTTATGTAGATTTGTATATTTTTCATATTGTAGCAATTTCATTCTTTTGTTTTGTATGCATATCACAGCTTTTACGTGATGAGTTTATTAATTGCATTTTATTTTACTATTAATTTAAAGTATATTTTATTTTACTATTAATTGATATGTGTAACTATGCTTATTACTTATAATATCGTTTGATTTGTTTGCCTTTATATATACACAAAGGTATTCTATTGCATTAACTTTGGTATTGCCTGTCGTATCGTATTCTAGCATATTCCTGTTTGTGTGATGTATAGATATCCATCGTACCATATTTAGTTCCAAACAGCTGTGTTTTTACTTTAATTCGTTCACCTTTCTTAACACACTTGTCACTCGTATTTTAAATTGTAGATATAAAGAAGTTGTTGTAATTAAATGTATATAATTTGTTTACTGATTTTACTTATTTTTAAATAGAATTTCATACGATCGTCTTGCTTATTATTTCTATGGGGATTTACATACCCAATCCGAAAGGAGGAAACCAGTGAGTTCTAGATTGAACAGAATATCTTCTCTCCCCCTTCAGGATGACCCCAATTGTTATATTGAGGTCATCGTATGTGCAGAACGCAACATAAACAAAATCCAGTTGTTTGTTTACATTGACAAATAGTCACGTAAAATCCAACGTCACAGATCATGACGTAAGAATAGAAATTATATTGCCCATACAACCGAGATCAAGTTATTGAGAATTAGCATCGCAGCGACGAATTTTTATTTTATTCCCATAGTCTGGGAGTCATATCGAAGTCTTGTTCTGACATTTCGTCAGTTAAGTAGTGCTACGATTGTCCCGCTAGAAGCGACGCCGGTACTAACGATCAAACTACAATACTTGTAAGCACCGTTGCCTGAGATGGTTGTATAACATAGCGCAAGATTCCGATCGGGATGGTCTCCTGAAAGAACACCGCTTTGTCAATATAGATGTTGGCAGTTTTGGTATTTTAATTCTGAGAAATCTATTATAGTTTCCTTGTTGTGGTATCCTTCAATTCTATGGATTAACACTTTGTCACCAGTCCGGGGATGCAGTTCATCCACTTATTCCTTATTAGAGTGATCTGCATGGATTGCAGTCTAAAGGGTATAATAAAAAAAACCCGAAATTTACCGTTTTTAGTTTACTTCTGGTATTTCCGCTAAAGGAAATATAAAAAGTTGCAGTTTAAATTAAATTTAACATGAATTCCATGACAAAACTTTCCCTTGAGTTAATAAAATAAAAATATATCTTGAGATAATTAACTATTTTATTTTTGTTTATCTTGTGTTTATTTCAAATACGTAAGAGTTTGTTATTAAACTGTTTAAATTATTATATTAACAATTTTATTTCATAAATAAAAATATTTGATTTTAAATAATTAATTGCATCTTGTTTTATATCTATAGATATTAATTACTATTCAAGTGCATTTTTTCATTTTGAATTTTTTCTTATGTTTTTTTTTATGTGAATACATCTTATCGCTCGGTATGATGATTTTGCACGGACCCGAAATCATAAGTAATCATAAGAGACTCGTGCAGTAACCTTGCGGTATACAGTAATATACATAATATACATACATATACACTAATAAAAATAAAGTGACGTTTAGCAAAAGCCATTTTTTTTAACTTTTTTATAGCAAATCGAGAACGACTGGATCGATTTGGCTAATTTTTATATTAAAATATTTGTATAACATAAAATAAAATAAATTAAATTGAGAACCATCGCTTCATGCCTAGACGATAACAAAGCTATACTTCCCCCCCTCGGTCACTCCCGGAGTGCCACATCCCGTTTTTTTTGTTTTTTTTTTTTAATCCAATATAATAAAATATAATAATAATCATAATGCAGTAATTAAACACAAAGATAATATTGAAAATGTAAATGATGAATAAATTCTATATTATATTTAATATATTTTGAAAATTGAAATGAAAATAATATTAAGAAGTCAGTAATAAGCAGACATAAAATTTTATTAACCCACATATAGTAATAACGCACTATAAGAAGTATTCACTTCTGTCGACGAAATTCCCCAAGTGCAACTCGGCGTTTTTTAATAATTATCCTGCTATTCCGAGCGGAGACTAATCCAACAAATCAAAAATCATAAAAATTGGTCCAGCCATACTTGAGTTATAAATGGTGTAACCGTTCTTGAGTTAGAAATATAAATATAAACTGTAAAAATTATTCACATTTAGTTTACCAACGAAATAAAACTGCATCAATTACAACAATAAAACAAAGGTTTAAATGTTTATTTTTGAAATTGTACAGCGTATAGCGATTTTTTTTAATCAAAATTAATGAATACATACTTTTTTTTATTTAAAAATGTTTGTAATAGTAAGTTTATTTCGGTTAATCATAATAGTATACACACAAGCAAAATTATATGGAATCACCATGTATTTCAAACCACTACTTATTTCTTTTGAAAAAACTTGTTATTGATGCGAAGAATAATGGTTTTCATTGAAAATGAACAAAACAATAAAAAAATCAGATAACACAACTCGACACGGTATAGATTATTTGTTTTAGTTGTAAATTGAACGAAAATAAATAAACTAATTTTCGCTTTCAAAAACTGTGGGGTTAACGGATGTTCAAAGGGAAATATTGGTCTTGCAGAGTTAGCAACGCTTAAGAATAGACCCAATATAAAGTCGCCAAAAAGTAACAACGGCTTGCCACGATCGTTTTATTGCCAAGTAGCTAGAAGAGACCCAACAGTTTCTCACCCGCAACTCCAAAAGCAGCTTTTGGAAGGTACAGATGTAAGTGTTTCAATTAAAACATTAAGAAGACTTCGTGCCCAAGGACTATACAGCAGTAGACAGTTACGGGTTCCCAAGTTAACCAGGCAGCACAAGAATGATCGCCTAAATTGGTGTCTTCAATAACAAAACTGGAACATTGGAAATTGGTAAAATGTGCTATTTTCAGACAAAACCAGGATTTGTGTAAAATCATATGACCGATGAATTTGTGAACTTAAAGGACGAGAAAGACAAGCAATAACGAGAACAGCTATTTCTGTTCACAGATATAAAGGAGGAAGTTCTGAGGAAGTAATATGGTCGGTAAAAAAACTCTTTTAATTTCCATTATACCAACTTTAATAGCTCGCAAGTATGTTGATTTGATTCTATAACCTGTAGCTAGACTCTGAAAAAGTGCAGTGGGAAAAAAATTAAGAGATCAGAAATCATTAGAGACTTCCTTGAAGCAGAAGATATCACTAGCTCCTAAAGAAATAGTCAAAATATTGACAATTTCTTTAGGAGCATGCCCACGCGAATTGGAGCTTGCATAAGGCATAAGGGTTAGTAACACCGACTACTACTTCTTCTTCTTCTAATGGCGCTACAACCCTTTGTGAGTCTTGGCCTGCTTAACAATGTTCTTCAATTCTGCCCTGTCGGATACTTTCCTTCGCCACTGCCTGATGTTCATGGTTTTAAGATCCCTCTCTACGTCGTCTATCCATCTTTTACGGGGCCTTCCTCTTGTTCTGTTTCCTTGGGACTTCCATCTCTGGACTACTTTTACAGCTCGATTATCTGGCATTCTTTCTAGGTGACCAAGCCAGTTTAATCTTTGTGATTTTACAAATCTGACAATATCTGAGCTCTGCATTAGTTCATCCAGCTCGTGGTTCATTTTAATTCTCCACGAACTATCGCTGCATTGGGTTGGTCCAAATATCTTCCTTAGTATTTTGCGCTCAAATATTCTCAGTTGATTTTCATCAGTGGTTGAGAGGGTCCACGTTTCACATCCATATGTGACCACTGGTCTAATTACTGTTTTGTAGATTCTCAGCTTAGACTCACGATTCAGTAACTTACTTTTCATTAAGTCTTTGTATGCATAAAAGCACTTATTACCGCTAAGAATCCGTGCTTGTATTTCTTGACTGATGTTGTTGTTGTCATTTATTATTGAGCCTAGGTAGGGAAAAGTGGAGGCATATTTGTAGGTATGGTTGTCTACCTTCAGATTCTCATGTTCATTCGATTTTGTGCACTCCATATATTTTGTTTTGCTTTCATTTATATATAGACCAAACGTAGCAGATTCTCGTTTCAGTTCTATGACTTTTTCGCTCAATACCCTTTTGTTGCGGCTTATTATGGCAACATCATCCGCATATGCGCATATTTGCATAGATCTTGTATTAATACAGCCGTTTCCATCCAGTTTTCTAACAACAGCTTCTAAAGTTACATTAAAAAGTGTTGTTGATAAGGCATCCCCTTGTCTAACTCCATTTTCAATATCAAAGGCCTGCGTCATATCTCCATCTATTCTCACCATAGCTTTGGAACCCTCCAGAGTCATTCGTATAAGTTTAACCAACTTATTGGGTATCCCTAACATAGATAGTTGTTCTAACATCTTTTGTCGATCTACTCCATCAAACGCCTGTTTGAAATCGATATACAAGTTGTAAATAGGTATGTTATATTCAACACATTTTTCATGTATACCTCTTAACATATGTATTTGGTCTATAGTTGACCTCTTTGGTCTGAAGCCACATTGGTATTCACCAATAATCTCCTCCGAAAACGATTCCAGGCGGCTATATATAATTCCTGATAATATCTTGTAGATGACATTTAAAACTGTTATGCCCCTATAATTTTTGCAGAGTCGTTTGTCTCCCCCTTTGTACATAGGAAGTATGATTCCCACTTTCCAATCTTCTGGGATGACTTCTAGTGTCCATATGCGGTCGATTAGTTTATGGATACGCCTCCATAGCGCATGTCCACCATTCTTTATCAGTTCTGCAGTTATTCCATCTGTGCCAGGTGCTTTGTTATTTTTTAGATGTTTTATGACGTTTATCGTTTCTTCCAATATTAATTGCTCAACTAGTTGTTCTGCTGTGTGGTGAATTATCTCTTCATCTTCGTTTTGTTCTTTTTCTGGGTTTAACAGCTCTTGAAAATGCTCCTTCCACCTTTGTAGACATTTCTGTCTAGCTATATTTTTGCTATTTATTACTTGTTGGCAATCTTGGTCAAACCATTCCTCGTTTCTTAGTCTTGAGGTTTCACCTAATGTTTCCTTTGCCATATTTGTAATTGTCGTTTTGATGATATTCCATTCTTCTTCAATGTTGTTTTGTTCTCCTCTTTCATTTAATATTACTTTTATTTTCTGCTGGTACTCATTCTTCTTTTTAGGATTTTTAAACATATATGTATTCCATTTTCTTTGTTTGGCGCCTTTCTCTTTTCTTACCATTGATAACACCGACTACTAAAAAACATAAATAAATAAAAACAATTTAAACATCCTTCCTTGTACATTGAAATTTTGTATGCTATTGACTTTAAAACAAATAATTTCAATTGTATTATTTAAAAATTTATGGGTTTCTTTAATTTTTATGTATTGGTGATTAAATTGCTTTAAAATAAAATATTCTTTGACTTCGTAGGTTGGTTTTTTTAAATTCGCTTTAAATAATACGAAATATCAGATGATTCCATATAAGTTTGGGTTTGTGTAGTCGATTCACTCAGCTCAGGAACATTTTGACAAAATCATTATCGGAAATCTACAACACAAAAATAAACTTACTGTTGCAGACTTTTTGCAGTTTAATTAAAAAGAAATTCTTGTTTAATTAAACAAGAATAATCATGAATAATGGAAGTGTACTTTCATTATTTTGATTAAAAATATTATATTTGCAAATACTAATTTGTATAAAAAATTTATTTAAAAATCCTTTATAAAAGCTATATAATTAAATTAAATTAAAAATTAAAATTTTTAATTATATACTTTTTATAAAGGATTTTTAAATAATTTTTTTGTGATACATGGTATACACCCAGCTACAGGAACTTAGTTTCCTTGTGGATACTAATTTGTATGTATAAATTAGTGTTGCCCAAAATCGGTCTTGGTCTTGCAGTCTTGGTCTTGTTCTTGCGTTTTTGCAAGACCAAGACCGCCTAATTTTAGCAAGACCAAGACCAAGACTGACCGTGCAAGATTTAAGCAAGAACAAGACTAAGCCTGCGAGACTCTTGCGTCTTGCAGTTAGGACTGAGTGTGGTTTTAGCGAGTATAGTAGTTCGGGTATATGTTTAAAGACTCTTTGAGACGCAAAAAAATATGTAATAAAAATTTGAAAAACTGGACTTATGCGCATTACAAACAATACCATAAACATACATACCGAATCAAAATATTCATTAAAAAACACATTTGACACGTTCTCAGAGGTCATAATTACAATGTAAAAATAAAATATTTTGTACATTCTTTTCCAGCATACGACTTCTTCGCTCTGAAATTAATTGTCCATATTTTGAGAATAGCCGCCCTCTAATCATAAAAATAATATTCTTGCATTGCGACGCCGACAGTAATATCGTATCGATATTTTTTTAAATGTCACCCTAGCTAATAAAAAATATAATTGTTACGGACACCCACTTGATAATTCAATTTTTGTTCATTATAATTTAGTCAGGAGGAATCTAAATAAACAAATCTTATCGGCCTAAGACTATAAATTGTTTCTGCTGAGTGTGCGATGAGATCATTCGGTTAAACAAAATTTGCTGAAAGAGCGTGGCTAATATTCAAAAGTACCAAGACAAATTAATAACAGATAATGTTAGTAATGAAGTATTTAGAATAACGAAGTAACGATATATAATTCTCGGTTTGTTATTAGATACTTAGGGTATTGGATAGTAACGAACGAAGTAACTAGTAGTATAGTAGTTACTTTTTCGACATCACTTAACTTTATTCCCAATTGAGCTTTCCATTGAGTCTAATGTAATAATTGTTTTTCATCTAATCCTTGTTGTTCCCGGAGTGACAAGTTTACAATTTGACACGAGGGACAAAGATTCAAATAGTTCTAGTCCGAGTAGTGAGCGTTAGAGTTATAGATCTAAAAGACCTAAAAGCAAATTTGATAAGTTTTTCGAAATAATTTGCTTTGTGTAAATTGTGCCTACATAAAAAGGTTGAAATGAGAATGATCAACAGAAACACGTCAGATTTAAGGAAGCATCTAATATCTTTTCACAAAAAGGAATTACAAATATTTCTTCCCGAAAAACCAAAATTCGGTGGAAATATCACAAGCTTTTTAATAACCTCTAGAAAAGGTGGACATGTAAAAAAAATATAGTTATTACCTTATTACCAATTACATATATTATGTACCTACTACTTTATTTTGGTAAATTATTGTATTTATTAAGTAGGATCTCCTTAATATAAAATAACTTCTTTTGATTACCATTGCTTTTTTAACTATTCTTTATTTTTTCAAGTTAGTTTTTTATATAAAAGTAGAGATAAGATTGGTAAAAACATTTATTTTGCTTTAATAAGTGGATTATAGTTTGTTATATTATCACCTAAAAAATCTGTGCCCTTGATACATGTATGTGGATTTTTTGCCCATCATGTCCATCAATCCCTTTCTAGGCAAATAATGTTCTTTAAAATACAGGCATACTTATGTCAATAATTTGTTTTTTTTTTGTTTTAACCAGGTTTTACCACATGTAAGCTTAGTAAATGCAAACATTTATTAAGAAACAGATTGACTTCCGTGGTGCCTGGTAGATAGCTGAGTTAGTTAGAGCATAGGCACGGATCGCTTAGATCGTCGCTTCAAACCCCACCCGGTGTCAGTTGTTTAGACATTTATTAATTTGGTTAGTCTTTAGCATGGCTATGTTAATTCAAGCTTAAAATGTACTTACTCTGTTACGTTGTTCTAAGATCTAAAGTAACGTTTAATAAATAGCAATAGGCTAATTAATGGGTAACTGCAAGACTTGCAAGACTCTTGCTGCAAGACCAAGACCGGGAGTGCAATACCAAGACCAAGACCAAGACCAGGTGTATTGGCGCAAGACCAAGACCAAGACTGTCTAAGTCTCGTATTGTTCTTGCATTTGGGCAACGCTAGTATAAATAATTTTGTTTACTTTTTTATGTTACAATTAGGGACTGGGATCCGTAAACCGAGTATAGAAATTTTTATGTTGTATGTTTCCGACAATGACCGTGTCAAAATATTCCCAAAGTTAGTGAATCGACTACAGCAACATGCCATATTTTGAATTAATTTTGCAACCTATCTTAATTTGGTCGAGAGCTCTATGTGATGCATTAAAATGTACTCAATATTGTCCTGTTTTAATCAAAAATATGGAAAAAGTTGAGAATTAGTGTTATTTAATTTCCAGATATCAAAAAAAAAAACATTCTCAGAATTTAAACAAACTTACACGGCACTGTAAGTGTCAGGCTTTATATTTCAATCAAAGGAGAAATTTAAAAAGTCAATATATTTATTCATCTGGGAGCGGTCCCATTCCTTGGACCAAAAGCTCTCGGAAGCTCATTCAGTAGTTGTATAGAAAAGAACTGAAACAAAATAAAATCAACAAAGGTGAAAAACATGCGGGGATCAAAGAGGCGAATATGTGTGTTATCTGAGTTATCATCTCAAATAAATAGAGAGTGAAAACAGCTTTTTCAATGATATTAAATCAAATACGTTGTATGACAGTGCAGTGTTTCAATAGAAACTAAAACAAAAGGTAACCTCTAAGAAACGTAAACATGAACGTATGAGATATAGGTTTTGATAAAAAAAAGATAACAGATTTAATCAACAAAATAACTTAATTTGATTAAAATTTTAATACTGCTGGATATTCTTACATACTTTAAACAATATAAAAAAACTATTAGACCGTAAATCTTTAAGTAGCAAAGGTTATGGAACATTTGGTCGACATTGCTATCTCAGTATGGTGCGTTACGGACTCTAAGAGATGGGAAACCCCAAAACTCTATGCAGCTTATCCCCATTAGAAAGCAATGATAACCAAATAGGAACAAAGGAGTATGATCTCTATATTACCACTTACTTTTAGAAAAATATACACTTTTTCGGTCATTTTTAAATTTAACCCAAAAAGTATTCGTCTTTCTGACAAAAACCGCATTTTATCCCAAAATTTTACCAATTCTTTGTCCTAAATTTAAAAACTGAAATCGGAGGAGAGGAAAAATCGATTTACCAAGAGTCTGTATGCCAAAGAAAAAAATGTTTCAAATAAAAAATGTAGCTGATTTGATCGAAAATGTTTATCAGCACGTTTTGTGTAGAATGAACCGTTCCCTAAAAAACAAAGCTTGAAGCGACCGGCGACTTTGAATTTCAGCTACGCGCGCAAAATCAATTTTAAATAAAATTTGTATTAACTCTACGGTAAAAACTCGATATCTTTTAATCAGAGTGTCCTATACAAATGGTCATTTTCATTTTGCTTCAATTGAAAAAGGATAGCAAATGGGAGAAAAACAACTTAAAATAATCTGTCATGAAGACGACGCAATACTACTCCCTCAGAGTAAAGATGATGAACGTATGCTGGACCAATTTAATATAACCGTCAGAAAATTTAACATGTTAATGTCCACAAAAAATACAAAATGCGTGGTTATAACCGCAAATTTACTAAGATGTAAATTTGAGCTGGAAGGTCAGATAATAGAACAAGTGATGGAGTTTAAATATCTAGGCATCACATTATCTAGCTACGGAAAGCTCGAAACAGAAGTGGAAGATCAAGTGAATAAGGCAAAGGTTGCCTGAATGAAAGAATAGAGAGAAATAAAAATATCGGAAAAGAAATAAATGGCAGAATTTACAAAACAGTCATCAGACCAATAATGACATACGCGGCAGAAACACGGCTTGACATAGGAGGACAAAAAGGATGTTAGGAACAGCAGAGAAAAATTTATACTTAAACACTATGGGACAGAGCTAGAAGTACAGATATACGACGTAGATGCAAGGTGGAGAACATCAAGGACTGAGTAAGAAATAGAAGAGTATAATGGAACGATCATACAACCCAAATGATATTAACTAGAGTAGTAAAGACGGCAAGAGACGTCTCCAATAGGGAGACGATCAGTAGGAAGACTACGTCAACGATGGAACGACAACTTACTGGAGGCACATTGAAAAACAGACAGAGTCATGTCTCCATAAAAAATTTAAGTCAGTTTTTAGAAAAGTGTTAAATAAATAAACGATGCACGATTTTTGCCAACAAAATTAATAAAACCATTGACCGATGGCTCTGGAATTTCCATTGATAAAACCTAATCTTCAAAACCATCTTCACATTGATCGCAGGTCTGGTCTTTTTCAATTGTTTTTTCACGATACTGCTCTTTCAAAATTGGATTTAACCAAGCTAACTCTGGATCTAATGCCCATTCTTTGCCTGATAAACTAACTAAAAATGTTGATAAGCTATCCAGCTTTTTCTTCGTAACAGCATACTTCATTGGCAATTCCGGCAGTACTATGTTACTTAGTTTTTTCTATGGTTGAATTAAATTTTTTAGAAGAGTCATCATTTCTATACAATACCTCCGTTTTATACAAGATTTTACTTTCCCCAGCAGTTTGTTTACCTCGAGTTATGATTATTCTTTTGGCTCCACTCATACCTATAACTTTTTTGAGTGAAAGTGCTGCATGTTATATGTCATACAAAGTCCAATCAGAGCCCAGCTTGCGTACTTCTCTTTTCTTAGAATAGATTTCATCTATTCTAAGAATATTTGTCTAGTGACTTTATAAATGCATGGGCATGTAAGTCTAGCTCAACTTGACCAAAAACTCTATCAGCTGGCATGGCCACGAACGGGAAACGTCATCGTAATTGTTTTATTAGTTTTTGGGGCATTATTCAAAAGCCAGGAGTTTCTGTTAAAATACCTGTCACACAAAATGCATAAAAAGACAGTTGCTGAGCATAGAATGCTTCCGTAATAGGCGCTTTTGGGAGATTTTGGACCTGTTGCAGATCAAAGCAATATTGCTCTATTTGTATCACCCATAATATGCTCACCTCCACTCATTTTAATATTATTATTGTAATAAAAAACAACTTATTAAGTACTAGTAATATACTGTTGATTCCTACAATGTCTGATAACAAAATAAAGTCGTTACATGGTAAAAAAGAATTGCAAGCAAAATAGCGCTATTACGTTTAGAATATCTAGGAGTATATAACTTAATAAATGATGTTTAGACGAATCCAACGCCACCTCGAAGTCAGAATGTGAAAATATGGACAAAGTGCGATTTGAAAGTCTGCTCCTGATGTGATTAAACATATCAAACGGGATTTATTTTGCCGTTTCTGGAAGATTTTTTACAAAAATAGGTGGAATATCAACAGGGCCAGAAGAACTGTCTTTTAGGGATAAGAAAGATTCCTCCATTTCTTCTTTTTTCAGTGGCTTGTTTAGGGAATCAAGGTTTTTGAACTCTTTGAATTCCGTAGGGTAAGCAATATTATCACTGATTATATTCCTATTTATGAAAAGCTTATGATAATAGTCTGCGAATGCTTTACCTATTCCTTTTGTTTGGTTTATTCATTTGCCCTCATAATTTAATGCTTTAATGATATGGTAAGTTTTGTTTCCATAAATATCTTGTATCTTCTTTAATGCCGATCATAGGGTTGTGTTTCTATTTATGCTTCTGACTAACCTCTTCCATAACTCTTTTTTACTTTTGTTGGTAATATATCTTGCTTTTGCTCTATGTTTTTTGTATTCAGTTATACTTGCTGTGTTTTTCCCTCCTACATCTATTTAAAGCAGATTTGCTGTTTTGTATTGCTTCGCGACATTCGTCATTCCACAAGGCACGGGTTTGAATTTTTTGATATGTGTTTTCCCTTTTGAAGATTCAGCGGCTTTTATGATTATTCCGTTAAGTTGTGTTACGGCTGTACTTGCATCCTTCAAATCATTTGTTTTGTATATGTTCTTCTCGATGATTTTGTAACCTCGGAAACTTTTTTTGGATGGTGCTAGAAAGGTCACCAATGGAGACACTGCGGACGACAGCCAGATGGTTGGTGGAGAACGAGTCGTGGGTTCGAAACTAGCTTTTGGAGCCGGGGATGGGTCCCACGGACGAAATAAGTAAAGATAGGACAGGATAAGAGATATTACAAAGATACAGAAATAAACAACAATATAGATAGGTAAAATTACCAAATATAAGATAAGTTAGAAAAAGGGCGCCACTTAACTTTTTGGGGTTCAAGAGGAAAATTAAGAAACCTTAGAAACGAAAAGAGATAAGGAAAGATATTTAGGTTCTGAGACCAAATCCAAGGAAAGATATCAACAGTTAATTATTAAATAAATTTTGTCAACACACTACATAAACAAATAATAAATATATTAGGTGGACTCCGTCCACCTACTTACCTACGAAACTTAACCAGCCTTATCTTTCTCCTGGTCGAAGGTATAATAATAATGTAATGTAATACGCAAATAGTCAGAGGTATTATTTTATCAGGAAACTTATTAGGAGCCGAGAAATAAAATTCATGGATAAAACGAAACAATATATTCAACAACACAATTAAATAGGTGGCTGAATGTAAACACAAGTAAAAAAATGCACCATCAATTAATAAATGGTTGTATACATATGACAATAAACAGTATTATGATTAATAAATGCCTTTACCACAGTCACCTTGTGCCTTTACACATACAATATAATAAAATCATGCACAAATTAAATTATCAGCGAAGAGCCTGGTAGTATTTAAAAAAATTCAACTAAAGCTAATTCAAGAAATATCTCTCTGCGCTGTTTATGGGCTTATCTCGAGATACCGGGTACAGTAAATTTAAAAATGGATAGCAATTATAGCAAATAAAACAAAATTAATTAAAATTAAATTCAAAAGAATACAAAAAGATTACAAGAATTCTGTAGTATAAAAATGAAACCAACCCACACTTGGTTGTAAGTTAACTGTCTGTCTCGCACTGTTTTTAGTTCAATTAACTGTTCTTACTGAATATTGAATGTTCGTAACTATTATTTGTGAGAAGTTCTTAATAACTGATTGAAAGTTTGTATGAAAGAATTAAATGTTCTTTTAATTGAATTGATAAATCGGTAGTTAACCTTAACTACATGTGAAGAAAGGGTTGACGCAGATTCGTCCAGGATTGGGTAATATTATTACAATATTATTCGCCCAGATAATTGAAGGTAATATGATTACGATAACTTACAATAAATCTCGATGACTGCTGCACTATTTCACTGATTCTACTATACTTTACTAGTATCAAGCACCGAAGTTAATCAAGATGAAGATACTTTATAACAATATTTAATCTAATATGATATTAGATTAAGATATTTCAAAGATTTAAGTGTATACCCACTTAAAGAAAAAAATTCACAGAGAACGATAAGATAAGCAAGCGTCTTTACTCGAAGACTGTCCTGCCCAGAGTCCTTTTCTTCCTCTCAAAATTTAACAAGCTTCCAAAAAAAGTGGGATATCCCCCACTTATAAATGACAACTTGCCCAAAAGAACGCCAGGCTGTTTTCATCTATAGGTAGATACCCGAATATAGCAAAGTACTAGGTAAGTAACGGGACTCTTGTCATTGGAAACCGTGAGAAGCGATAGAAGCTTTTGAATTAGGTTCTTTCAGAAAGATACTGAAGAGAATTTACGACTGTGTTTACAAATTATCAAAAAGGACCCGCCTAAATAGTCGGTATGTTCGTGATAGTCGGTATGTTCCAATAACATTTGCTAAGGGCGAGTGAACCCGCCCGCATATCGATTTGCGTATACGGACATGGGCGTATCAGCAACAGGGGTAAAGGGATTAAAAATTATTTACTATTTTAATTATAAAAAAAAATGTTACAATTTTTGAGACAGAGCTTCAGTCGGCTTTCTTTATTTTCGATTTGTGTTGGATATTTTGTCTTTTATACTTGAATTAGTTAATTTTATAGGAAAGTAGTCACTGCTCAGTAAGTCATCAAGAACTGCCCATTGTTGATAAGGAATAATACTTGCGCTACATAATGAAAGATCGATGGTGAAACAATTGCCAGTAGCTATATTGAATCTAGTATTGCTACGATCATTTAGTGTTCCGTTTCCTGAGAGCCCCAAGAATAACAATTGTGGCCATTAAAATCTCCTAGAAGAATGAAAGGTGTTGGGAGTGGAATAATTAGAGATTCTAATTCATCCCTGATTAAATGTAATGTATATATTACAGAAGATGTAATTGAGTTGTGCTTAAATTTTTATGGCTATCGCTTCTAGGTTTGTATTTATTTTAAGTTGTGTTGCTCTTGAATTCTTTGAGATGTAAGTTGCTACGCCTCCACTTGTAATTTGTACGTTTCGGTTTTAAAAGAATTCATTATACCCTTTCATTCTGTAAACATTTTCGTTTCGGAAATGGTTTCTTGTAAACACATATGTCCAGAGAGTGAAGGGCTATGATATGTTATAGCACACTGTATGTAGCATGTTGTAGCATGTTGTAGCATATTTAGGCAGGTATAGTTCCTGTTTAAGCTCCACTGGAGTTATGACTCGAATGTTATCAAATGAATGACATTTTTAACCAGTCGTATCTCATAGAAAATTTAATTAACGCTATTTTATTTCATTACGATTTTGCTCCAAAATGAATCATTTTAAAGTTATAAGTAAGCAAAGTTGAAAAAACGATGTTTTACTTGTTGTTAAATATTTTAATTTGTTTATTAATATTCCCGACTTATTTAAGAGGGAGGATAAGTCAATTATTATTAGTGACGTTATCACACATCTTTTTCTGCAAAAATCCAAATGCTACCTCTTACATTTACTCCAAAATAGATCCGCCCTGGTCTTATGTAACACCAACAAAATTTCGCGGAACATTTTACTGACTAGAACATCAGAAAAGACATGGTAAAAACAATTTATATCATATATTTTATTATTAATTTATTTGATTTTTGGCAAATTGTTTATTTTCAATGTATAGAATATTATTTCCAAAAGAGGAATATAACATTTTTTCAATGTGGTCGTAAAACTAGTACTGCAGTGATTGATTTATTATCTTGCCTAAAGTTATATACCTACCTAATAGTTTTTTATCCTTTTTATATGCACATACCGTCTACGTACTCGTGCATTCTTCAGTTTAAGATGCGGCTTTATTGACTAATGTACCAATAGACTTCCGACTGGCCTACGTTTCGGAAACATCAAATCTAAATTTAGCTTGAAAGTAAACTCATCTCGGAGATTACACTGTAAACATACGATAAAATCTCTAGAATTTTCACGTATTCAATATTTGTATTTACATTAAACGTATCCACGTAATAAGTACCTCTGCAGGTAAGTAAAGCTTCAAATAAATAAGTACATGATGATAACAATCAAAGGGATAATATTTGTTTGCTGTGTTTCTGATAAAAAAAAAAGGTCAGTATTTCGGTAATACAATGAAGATGCGGCGCTATTGTGTATTCAACTTCATTTTATCTCTTTATCTTCATTCTTCGCTTTCATATTATTTTCAATTATGATCAAACTATCTAAAAACACAACCCTATTTTTTTTTTAATTTCTACAGAATATCGCGACTGCGAATTACATAATAATTCAATATATTTATTTCTCATAATGAAAAGTATCTCTCTATGTGGTTCGTATGATAATAAAATTACTAACTCGAAGTAAAACCACAAAATTGTAAAAAATCTTAATTATGTAAAACATTGGACGCGTTTTAAAATCTGTCTTCCTCGGCTATAAATTTAGGAGACAGGACGGCCCTGACAGTGGCATGATTATACCACGTTTTAAACCGCTCTGTTATTTTTTAATTTTTAAATGTAAAATACGGAACAAAAATTTGATATTCTTAAATACTATCAACAAAAATAGTGCAGTGTTGATGCCAATCGACTCAACCAGACGTGAGTAACAAAAAACCTTTATATAAGATTTTACAATAGTAAATCTGTATCTGTATCTGTAGAATAGGGAGGGCGAGTTAAGTTTCACAGCACTTAGGCCACAATTGACCCATTGTGCATCCTCCCAGGGAGCTGTTACCCTTAGCTCATTGTCCATCCTGACATTTCTAGAAAGGTGGACAAGCTACCAGGAGACATCTCTCTTATACGTACTCTTGTATTAACGATAACTCCGGGCATTCATATAGGACATGCTCTACAGTTTCGTCTTCTCGTTCACACTTCCTACATAGAGGTGTGTCTGCTAGCCCCAGTGTGTGGAGGTGTTTGCTTAGTTGACAATGACCAGTTAAAAAACCAACTGTCAAACGTATGTTTTTCCTGGTCATTCTCAAGTACTTCTTTGATCTTGACCCTTCCCATCTTTTTACGGTTTGCGTATGGGAGTGACATTTGACAATTTCCGCGATTTTTATAGTTGACCAACCAAAAAGATCCCCAGGTCCTAAGAGTCTTAGGCCTGCCGCCTTTCTAGATAATTCAGCAATGCGGTTGCCTTTATTCCTATTGTGTCCTTTAACCCACCTCAGGCTGATGGTATAACCATCCGAAGCTTGAGTTAGTGACTCGTGACACTCCATTACTAACCCTGATGTGACACGTGGTCTATTCAAGATTAGTAGCGCTTGTCTGCTATCTGTGCAGATTATTATAGTTTTCCCTGCTATACCTTTTTGGGTTATCTCTTTTGCGGCTATGGAGATACGAGTCAGTTCTGTCTGAACTACGCTGGCATTTTTGTCCATACCCCACTTTATTCTTAGGTTCAGTGATCTGGAGTATATCCCGCATCCTGAGCCTTCTTTCATTTTGGAGCCATCATTGTATATGCAATAGGCATTTGCCACGTTTGTCTCCCTATACTGTCTTGTTTCGATTTTGTAGGGTTTGTTAAAGACAAACTTTGGTTCAATTGAGTCGCAGCCTGCCTGTAGCAGTGGTAGCGCATCCAGCTCTCCCCGCCAGAAACGAGTTCTCAATTGTCCCATTCCTACATCAAGGTTTGCACCAGCTGAGCGCAGTCGCAACATTGTCACTAGCGCCACCTCTTTGACATATATATCTAGAGGCGTGATGCCAATGATCAACTCCATTGCAGCAGTTGGCGTTGCTTTCATGGCACCTGTTATATTTATGCAAGCTATCCGCTGAATATGGTTTAGTTTGTTAATCGCTGTTGCCTGTAGCACTTTTGGTACCCAAGGAATAGCTCCGTAAGTTAGCATTGGCATAATGACAGCAGTGTAGACCCCGACGATCACCCTGAGCGTAAGGCCCCAGGTGCGTCCGACCGTTCGTCGACACTGCTCATAGGCAATATATGCTCTTTTAGCTCTACCATCTAAGTGTAAGTTCCATGTTAACTTCCTGTCGAGGGTAATACCAAGGTACTTCACCTCATCAGAAAAATTTAGACTGTAATTTAGAATCCTTGGGGGTATTAAGCCCGTGATTCTTCTTTTCCTGGTAAAGAGGACCATCTCTGTTTTCTTAGGATTTATAGATAGTGATTGTTCCTTGCACCATGTTTCTATTAGTCGGAGAGCAACTTGTGATCTCTCACATAGTGTGTTCTCAAACTTACCGCTTTGCAGGACAGCAATATCGTCGGCATAGGCTATTGTGTAGAAACCGTTGCTGCTGAGTTGGTCAACCAGGGTATCTAGAACTATGTTCCAGAGTAGTGGTGATAGCACCCCTCCATGTGAACACCCCCTCGTAACCATGCCTTTAACAGAAACGTCTTCTACATTTATGCTTATTGCTCTATTAAAGAGCATACTGAATATCCATTTGCTTACGGCCAGGGGAACATTCCTGACGTTGAGCTGTTGGGTGATGGTTGGGAATGTGGTTTTATCAAACGCTCCCTCAATGTCTATGAATATACCTAGGGTGGATTCTTTATTATCCAGCGATCTTTCAATTCTTCCCACTACATGATGCAGTGCAAAATCGGTAGATCTTCGCGAAGTATATGCATGCTGATTTGGGTGAAGTGGGTTATGGACTAGAACTTCATCCCTTATGTATCTCTCGCATTGCCTTTCCATCGTTTTCAACAGAAAGGATGTTAGGCTAATTGGTCGGAAAGCCTTTGATAGGGTAGTACAGGTGGTAGGGAAGTAATACAGAAGTTTTTCAAAACGCTGGAAATATGGTCACTTAAAACTGGTTTTAACTTTTCTCCTGAAAAAACACAGTACATAATATTCAGCAAATGGAAAAATATAAAGAACGTTAATCCAACTTTAAATGGACATACTCTAGAAGAAACAAACGAAATAAATTGCCTGGGGTTAACTCTAGATTGCACCCTAAACTGGAAAAGCCATATAAGTACATACCTTGCAAAAACAATGTCAACCTAGAATTAATCTCCTGAAAATTCTCTCAAACCGTACGTGGGGAGCAGATACAAGAACCCTATTAGACTTATACCAATCACTTATACGCAGCAAATTAGAGTACGGCTCAATATGTTATGGTACTGCCAAAAAAAAACTACATTAAAATAACTAAACTCAATGCAAATAACGACATAAGTCATTGGATGACAGATGAGATCCTGAAACTAATGGACGAGAGAAGAGTTCACAACCCATTGGATAGATACATGGGGCTATTAACTGATCGCGATTGTGATATTTTCAATATAACTTTAACTCAGTTAAAAAAAATCTCTTGCTTTGTGATATGTATATTGAGATTGTTGAATTTTGTTCTTGTTATACTTTGTTTTTTTTTAGTATGTAAGATTTTTGGTCTCATTTTTTTTAACTTTTTAATATTGATTTTATATTATAAGTAATTTCAAGTTTTGAATCCTAACTGTGATATCGTATATTGTAATTTAAACTGTTAATGGGGTTATCCCGTGTATTAAATAAATAAATAAATTACAATGTAATTTTTTCTAATAAGTATTAAGCCACTGACACAAGCTAGTTTTATTGAGTAGCGACTGCATCATTTAAGCTGTGAGCCACTGTATGCATTTTTGATTACGTGTGGCCTTGCTAAATTAGGATTTCAGGTATTGATCGGTAATAAAAAAAACCTCAAACCTTGAATAGCTCAAGAAATACTGGGAATCGTGGAACAAAGAAGAAAATATAGAAACAAAAACCCAGATAAATTCAGAGAAGAACATAAATTAATAAGGAACAAACTAAAAGATGCTAAGGAAAAATTGCCGTTAACTTTGGCTGTTATTAATAAAGTGTTGTTTTGCTGGTGCAAAACTAAAAATATTTTAAAGAATTGTATGTTATCAGAAAAATAAAGTAAGTAGTATTGAATATTATTTGGCTGTATGTCATACATATATATACATATATATATATATATATATATATATATATATATATATATATATATATATATATATATATATATATATATATATATATATATATATATATATATATATGTGAAGTATGAATGTATAAAATAAAAATTGATAAAAACTTAACCCCTAAATTATAAATAGGATCGTTTTGGAAATGTGTAATATGCTGCACCTTTTGACATTGTTATGGACCGTACCTTGGGACTGTCCCGAGGTGAAGTACTCTATAAGTTTTTGTCCTCCCGTTTTTGTGTTCAAAAGTAAAGGGAGCGCCTCCAGGAAGCATTGGTTTTGCATTTTCAATTCCTCAAGCATTTCATTAACCATACCCGACCTACAATGGATCAAAAAGTATTGTTAATACTCGATAACCATAAAAGTCATATTACAGTACTTAGATGTGTTAAATTTGGCAAAAAAATCCGGTTTAGTTCTTTTGACATTCCCACCTCATACGAGTCATAAGCTCCAACCATTGGTTAGGGGAGTTTTGACCCACTTAAAAAATATTATAGTTATAATACTGAAGCACTGTCTTCATCTTTCTGTAAGCAGCGATTCACTTAAGATGTTGATTTTCCTACAGAATCAGTCAACAAAGAAGAAGAAAAGAACATTGAAATAGAAAACATACGAGAAGGCGGATATGCATTAGTTCGCGTTGCCGGTCAAGAAATTTTTGTTATGTAAATTCTAAAGTTATAATGGTGTTACGTTAGACGTACGCTATCTTAAGAAGGCTACCAGTTTTTCAGAAAATAAATTTGTTTATAATTCTGAACAATCATATGAACTTTCCATGAATGATATACTGACGAAATCATGCAGAATTGTTACAACTATTAGATAATGAGAGCGTTGCGATTATCAACTTCTTCTTTAACAAGATATACAGCGGTAAATTACCAGACAACTGGTTATAACTATTCCCAAGAAAAGGAATACCAGACAGTGTACCGACTATCGACTTTTAACTTATCAGTTTAATGAAAATTTTTTATGAAAGTATTGCATTTTCACATATATAAACTTTGTGATGGAATAACTGAGATAACTAACTGCTGGGATGAGCAGTTTGGTTTCCGAAACGGTATGGGTACTCGGGACGCTCTTTTTTTGCATACGAATACTCTTTCAAAAGAGCATTGATTTTAGGAAAAATATTTACGTATGTTTTATAGATTTCTAAAAACCCTTTGATAGCGTACCACATACACTATTTCAATGCTTGGACAGTTGATCTGGACACGTATGTCATTAGATTGCTCAAAAATCTTTACTACAATCAGACTTGTATTAACGTGGGTCAAGAGGTTTCAGCTAAAGTTTCTATTAAGCGTGGTGTCAGACAGGGATGTGTTATGTCGCCGATGTTGTTTAATGCCATCTCTGAACCAGTTTTTGAGATAGCGTTAAATAATCGTTGAAAAGTACTTGTGCCGTACTTTGTTAACGGGCAGCCATTAGATTCTGTGTTTTCGTATAACGATATTGGTGTTATCATAAACAGCAGCCTAACTTGGTCCGACCATATTACCTCTATTTGTAAACGTGCGAACTCCAGACTGTATCTTATTCGGAGGTGTTTTTCGAGAGTTTCAATGCAATCATTCTGTAAACTCTACACTCTGTACGTAAGACCCATACTTGAATACGCTGGACCAACGTGGTATCCTGATCTGGTTCGAGACAAGACTATGTTGGAAAACGTCCAAAGAAAAGCCACCCGAATTTTTTGGGACCGAGAAGACCTTCTTATGCAGAAAGACTTAGTATGGCTAACCTAACTTCTTTTGAACTTCGCCGACAACGTGGATACTTAATTACAACTTTTAAAATATTAAAATTCAATTTTGGAAATCTCGATAAAATGTTTATCATTAATTAAGATGAACGCTTCAGAGGTCATCAGTTCAAACTGAAGAAAGAAAATTTTTCTACAAGATCAAGGCAGAACTTTTTACCAAATAGAGTTTTTGAGTGCTGGAATAACCTTAACGATAACATTGTCTCTGCTCCCTCTACCAACTCGTTCAAAAACAGACTTGACCGTTTTACATTATAGTTAAAATATTGTTTTTCTTTTAAACCAAAAATTGTAATTTTATTTCTTTTATTTTTAATTTTTGTTTTTTACTAGTAGGTTATTAATGAAATTTCTTTGTTTTTGGGCATAATAGGGACTTAGTTCCTCTGCCCTCGCTTATGTATAATAATAATAATAATAAAGGTGTTAAAATCGGTGGTAAAATTATTAATAACATCAGATACGCAGATGACACCGCCATAATGGCAGAGAGCTTAGAAGAGCTTCAAACCCTGTTAACGCTGTAAACAACGAATGCACTAAAAAGGGCTTAACAGTCAGGCAAAGATAACAAAATGGAAAAATTAATATCGAAGACTCAATACTAAAATTTGATAACAAAATCCTGGAAAGGGGGAACACTTTAGATATCTGGGTATTTGGATTGACTGCAGAATAGAAATTGCACGAAAAAGTTTTATTAACTGGAGTTCTGTATTGTGCAGTAGAAGTCTGTCATTGACCACACGTCTAAGAGTATTAAAGTGTTGCGTCTGGTCTGCTTTGTTCTATGGATGCGAAACCTGGACAACAAAAATAAAAAATCTTAATAAATTAAAAGCGTTCAAGTTGTGCGTACTGTCGCATGCTAAGAATCGCGTGGACTGCACACATATCTAACGAACGTGTGCTAGAGACCATACACAAAGAGTAAGAATTGATCAACATCATCAAAATAAGAAAGGTCCAATACTTCCGCCATACAATGGGAGGACCTAAATATCGCTTACTCCGGTTGATCATTGAGGGCAAAATCGAAGAAAAACGCTGGGTAGGAAGAAACCAACTGCCCTGGCTACGTAAAAGTAGACAATGAACAGGTCGAACGGTCGAGGAATTGTTTCATCTAACTGCCTTTCGAGCACGAAACACAAAGAAGATGAATAATAAAATCAAAATATTATTTGTGCCAGTCCCTGTTGGGTCCACTTTTAGACAAACAAACTTTATGCTTTTTATGGTAGACTTTACAAACTATAATGTGGAATAGGTAAGGTAACGTTAGCTTTAAGCTTATAATTACAAATTTCATAATAAAGATAATTTGTTTCTACTTGTGTTGATTTATTGTGTTTTTACCCTCTCGTCCTATAGTACTATGTGTCCCAAGGTAAGGGATGGTGCTGTACCTTGGGACAAAAACTAATTTAAAAAAAAAAACAATTTTTCAGGTGTCCATAATAAAAATAGAAACTTAAATAATTAGGGATGTGTACTAGATACTCGGCCGGTTTCCGAAACGTTATTCAAATGTCCAATCATGTAATCAAGTATCAAATTTGATCAATTGTTAACAAGCGACAGGTTTCCGAAACGAAAATTATGGTAAAATTACGTGAACCCCGATTATAGATTATTTGACATACGATTTTACATGGAAACAGTAGAATCGATTGTAATCGTTTATTATTTCTGTACGAATTGTTCTTTATCTTGCTCTAAATTAACAAAGTAATGTTGCTGTTTCACTTTACCATCATTCCTGTTTATGTGTAATCTGCATCCTGAAAATCAACAAACAAACATAACCTAACTAACTAATAATTTTGTGTCGTTCGTTAATGTTTACCAATTTGTCATTTATCATCTTTAATTCTTAAAATGAACCTTTGTAACAATATTTTTGGGTTCTTTCTAAACAACAGCTTTTTATAAAACACCTTAGGTTTATGTATCTTACAACGTAACCAAAGATTTTATTTTATTTACTTCCAACCATTGGTACATAACCAAAGATTATAAGATTAATCGTCCAAAAATCTCAGATTACCTGACAAGCTAGTATGACAGAAGTTTGACATAGATAAAACGATAATTAGCGTTTCGGAAACCCAAAATACTTCTGACAAGCTGTTAATCATCGATTATTTGCTTGTTAGATTAGTTAATGTGTGTTATGTGATTGAAGTTTGATCGATGTTTCTGCAACTCAAAATGCATTTAATCGACTGTTAACAGTAGATTACCTAATTTTGATAATGATCAGCCTTTCGGAAACCGGCTGACTATAAGAGACGATGTACAATTGTTTAGCCCTGAATTTCTAACCAATAAAAACTTGCGATGACACGGCACACTTACCGATCACGTTTCTGAAACTTTTTATAGACCCAAATAAATATTACGTGTAACATTAAAACACCACAACGTTTGTAAAAATAAAACCATTCTCCTATAAGGAGCACTGAAACCTAATATTGCATCAAAAGATAGTCAAATGTTATATTTGGTCTTATGGTATATGGTGCCGAAACCTGGAGTCTAGAGGCTGGTACGATCAATCGTCTAGGAGCGTTCGAGATGTGGTTGCATAAAATAATGCTCCAGATATCTTACGGTGTCAAGCAGGTTAAATAGAGCACATGATATTGATATAAAATTCTTCAGCTTATGGCAGAATGTCCTGACTAAATAACCATTTTCAACGTTAGGGAGACTGATATGATCTGTAAACAAGAACATTAGCTTTCCAAAATAATCCATATAACTTTTCCATTTTTAATTTTCTTTCTCCCTTAATTTTCTTTGGCAGCCTTTTCGAAAAATGATTAATTTCAACAGAGTTCTTTTCATTCTGTTCTCAAAATATTTTCATAATTGGCATCAAAGGATATATGTCCCAGAAATGTGCAAGTCAACTTTTAACATTTAACATTTATTTTAAGAAACATATGATTTTTTAAAAGGTGTCTATAATAAAAATTAACTGAAATATATGTATTCCAAGACAAAAGGAAATGATTCAGACATTCAAAGAATTAATGCTTATTGTGTTTGAATGTAATTTAATCGAAATCAAATATTTGGTTTTTTATTATCTCTCCAAGCACCTCTTGAACCATACAAGGAAACAGCACTTTTTATCACTATTCAAACATATATGTCAACAAAAGTTAAAAGACTTTTATGAAAAGAAAGATTTGCGGAAGAATTCATATCAAACATATTTATTTTGTTGTAGTTCTTTGTGAATAATACAATAAACGGTTGATTTCTTGAGAAAGAAAGTGATGCAGTACTTACGTCGTAGTAAATTTGAACCACATCGGAAAATTCTTTTAATATTATTTTTGGGAAAAAACTTATTATTCACAAAAAATTCGTCATAATCTGAAACCTAAAATGCAACCATAATGTATCAAATTGTTTCGGTATCAAAAAAACATGAATATTGGTCAACAGGAAATAATAATAACAAAATCAGCAATAACAACAAAAAATTTAACTATTAATTCACAATAAAAATCTAGGTTTAAATATGTAATTAAGTACATGAATTTACATTAAAAAAAGTTGTTCCCACTACCCCACTGTGGCTTTACAACTTACAAACGTTGATGGGTTTATTACAAAGAATTAACATAATAAATATCATGGTACATATTCATCAACAAATCAGTAGGAGAATGAAATCAAAGATTCTGAAATCAAAAATCCAAAGAACTTAACAAATGTGACCTAAAAACTATTATAATTGACTGGAATGTTGAAGTAAGAAGGAAAAAAAAAATGAAGATTTTATGAAATATGGTATTTATGTGGAAATAGTAACGATAATGAGACCCGACTAATACTTCTGTACCGATAATTGGGGAAACGCTATCCCCTTATAGTGGTATCCACAGCACAACATGAATATCCTCAGTGGGAGACACCAAGTATTAAATTATTCACATTGTATTTCAGAAAAAATATAAAAATATAATATTAAAATATTAATGTAAACATTATCGATAACATCTATCGAAGCAACAAAATGGAAGTCATAATAGATGGACAACTTACAGAACCTATAGAAATAGGCGGCGGAATAAGACAAGGGGATTCATTGAGCCCCATGCTCTTCAATTTGATCATGGATGAAATCATCAAAACCGTTAACAAAGGAAGAGGATACAGAATGGGAAACAAAGAAATCAAAATACTCTGTTACGCAGACGACGCAATATTGATAGCCCAAGATGAAAATAGTCTGCAAAGACTGGTCCACAGATTTAACATATGAGCAAAAGAATTTAATATGACTATCTCATCTCAGAAAACTAAAACAATAGTAGTCAGCAAAGAACCAACCAGATGTAAAATAGAAATTGGTGGCACCAATATTGAACAAGTAATGGAAATAAAATACCTGGGAATTACACTGTCTAGCTATGGAGACCTGTACAAAGAAATAAGAGATCAAGTTCAAAAAGCAAATAGACTGGCATGATGCCTTAATAACACTATATGACGAAACAGACACATTGTCACTGAGATGAAGTCAAGAATTTATAAAGCCAGTGTAAGGCCAGTGAAAGAGAAGTGAAGACATTAGAAGAAAATGTAACGTACAGAATGTAACCACATAAGCAGAATGGAGGAGATCCGTGTCGTCAAAATAGAAAGAGATAAGTCACCAATCGGCAGAAGAAGTATCGGACGACCGCGCAAAAGATGAAGTGACAACCTTTCATAGAGGTATTAATCCGTTAATGAACAAGCAGAATTGCTTATAAAGAAGAAAAAGAAGAAGTATTTAAGAGAAAATTTAAAAAAAATCATTGATCGTTACACGAACAATACTAAAAGCCGACTGACTGTGCTTTAGACAGTTCGTAAGCTGCATACTGCTCGTTCGGCTGCTTACTGGCACTAAAGGCTTGCATACTTGAATGTCACGGTAACAATGAGAACTGTCCCAAAGGATGCACTAAATGTTCTACTGAACTTACCACCTTTAATTTGCAGAATGCTACAGGTTCAGACGTCAATAAGCATAATGTAATGGACATACCAATCAAGGGTCTATCAGGAAATAAAGGCATATCCAGTTTTGAGAATGTCAGTGGATCAAATGGTTCCGAGATAACTTAACAAGAATTTCAAGTTCTTGTTGGTATACAGATTGTTCCACAACTGACATAAGTGCAGAGGCTGGAACTTATGGAACGAGACCAAATAAATCCTTTTGAGTTTCAGAATATACGCGACAATCAGGTATCAATCAATTAGACTAGGAGGTAGAGAATAAAACAATTCCAATCTGCGCGGACAGTTAAGCAGCCCTGAAGGCACTCTTCTGTACTGTTTTCTGTTCGGTTGATACTACCTGGATCCCGTGTTACAGGGGATACCGAGCAATGAGAAGGCTGATGAATTGGCCCGAGAAGGGGCATGCACTACACTAGTTGGCTCGGAACCATTCTTCGGAATTGCGAACATACAAAAAAGACCAGCCCACCACACAAGGGTGAAAAATAAGTCTCTCGAAGGAGAGAAAAACTGTTGCATTTTTCCAGAGAAAAAAAGTTTTTCTCTGAAAAAATGCAACAGAACAGAAGCAGGCTAAAGATTATCAAGAACTATTATAACAGACCTACTGTAAATTTGCCAGATCCAAAAGTTTATCATGATAATAGTCAGACTGGTGACGACACTCAGATCGATAAGCATTTATAGGTTTGACAAAAGAAGCTTTTTATCGGTTCTGTCTAGAGGATGAGAAGACCACGTTGCACATCTCAGGTCTTGCCAAACTGCGTTATCAACAACCCAGGGATAAAAAACTTAATCATCAGAATATAGGCAGAGGCCAATCTCAAAGCTGTGAAGGGATAGTTGAATAATGAACAAGAAAGAACAAATAATTGTATTTATAAAATACCTTGTGAATGCAATCAGTTCTATTTAGGTGAAACATCAAGACCATTAAATGTTAGAATAAGTGAACATCAATCTTATATTAAAAATAGAGAATTTGATAGATCTCAAATATGTAAACACGCATGGGATAATGAACATATGATTCAATGGAATGATACAAATATAGTCCTAAAAGAAACGGATGGTAACAAGAGAAAAATCAAAGAAGCGGCTCTAATTATGCTAAATGAGACCAATTGTGTCTCAAATTCCTCGGCAGAATGCGGTACGATCTGGTTACCCATATTAAAAGAGGAAGTTAATAAAAGGAAAATACCATTATTACTAAGTCAGTAACATATCGAGGATACATCATTTATGTTTTTTTAAATAACATACATATCAAATCAGAGTTTGATGTTTATTAAGAGTAAACCTAAATGCAAGACCAAATATTTACTACGTCGAGATACTATTATGAGGTTTTTTTCCTGGTTTTTTCCTCATGATTTACTGTGAAATCACTAACAGGGGAATTTTACTGTCATCATGGCCTGTGGTTGTCTTTTTAAAGACGACTCACATGCTATGATTTTTCTGACGGAGTTGATTTCATGTAATCGAATGAACTATCTTACAACAAAGTCGTCTCAGTCAATATAATATATGTCTGAATTGTCAATATAAATGAGTCAGATAAACTTAAATGATTAGAAGAATTTTTCATCAAGTAACAAAAAACAAAATTTGTTTAATTTATTAATGTTTGTATTTTGAAACGAAGTGGAAACTGAAATGTCAATAAACTTATTTTAAACTTCAATTGTGGCTTATTTCCATTAAAATAGTAATTGCTTAAAGATGCCACAAGAAAATAGTTTCAGAACAAGATAAAGGGAAGCACAATAGATCTGATATATTTCAATCTATATATGGCTCCCCAATTTTGATATGAATAATATGGTACCACAACTAGACCTAGTGTCACTCCCTGTACATAAAAGAGTCAATCAATATAATTTATGAATGTTTCTTAAAACACCCTGTAGACGCAACTAATAAATTGACTCGTTAGTGGTCTGATTATCTTTCTTTCGAAGTGAGTGACGAGTCGATTATTGCTAAAGGAATGTAGGTAATTCAAAAACCACAAAACCACAAAAAAGATGCTTTAATCGCCAGCTTCGATAAAAAGGAAATAATTAAAATATTTATTGAAATAAACTGTGACGGTGAGTTCCGATTGACTTCTCCTTTGTGTTAATAGAAACGCACCTGTCAACTACCAGGTAATTTCCTTAGACGAAATTTTATTAATGGATTTGCGGGTAGGTTTGGCATATTATACAAACAAACTGTTTAGCGGTTTTGTCTTGTGGACATGATTATAATTAATATTAGTACTTGTCAACAAAATTATAAATGTACAACAACAAAAAATAAAGATGACAACAGTATTATAAACATGGGCGTAACTAACGGGTCCCGGAACGGACTTATTCCGTCCCAGAATTCCTTTAGTCCATGAGGATTTTGTTAAATCTTTATGACAATGAGCGTAATGGTGGTGTTACGGAACAAACCAACCTTCAGGTTTCTCTTGTTGACGCAAACTAACTGTCAGCATCAGACATCATGCGGTACTTTATGGTTATTAAAGTAAGCCTAGGAACTATCATCGTTTAGTAAAATTCAAAAACATTTGTCAATAAAAAACGAAATTGGGCTCGAAATTGCAAAAGTTTTAGGCATTAAAAATAACTTTGCAGCCACAACCACCGCATTGAAGGACGAAATGTGCAATATTATCGAGACTAAAGGAATGTTTATCAGTTTCTTGTCTTCTACATATATTTGTGGTTGTACATAGGAATGCATCGCACTTTGTCCCGCGGGACGGGACAGCGATTTTTGCTGCGGGACGAAACTCGGAACGGGACTGATGATTGGTCCCGCGGGACGTCTCGCATGTCCCGCAAAAAGTGCATATTTATTGTTATCGGAATGATTTGTTATCGGAATAAATATAGAGTACTACAACTGATCGTTCAAGGGAAAATAGACAGCAGAAGGGGTCCAGGGAGGAGAAGACACTCGTGGCTCCAAAACTTGCGGCAATGGTTCGGATTGTCATCTGCTGAACTATTTAGATCTGCCGTAAACAAAGTAAGAATAGCCATGTTGATTGCCAACGTTCGCAACGGACAAGGCACATGAAGAAGAAGGAATGATTTGGTAATTAAAGTTGTATAATTATACCTGCATTATGTTTGCAACGTAAAAATATTTATAGAAATAAAAAAAAGTTTTTTCTTTTAATAATTCATATTGATGAAACATAATTAAGATAGATTTAGAACAACAGAAAATTTAAAAATGATGATGATACCTTTGAATGTAACCGTGAACGTGATAAATAAAAAGAAATAAGCGATTTCTTTTAGTAGATAAAATTGTGTTTTCGTTTTTGTAAAATGATATTTATATACGTTTGTGAGGTATAAAGGTTATTTGTTTTGTTGCAATTTTTGGTATCGTGAGTATTAAAATATAATAGTAATTTTTTACATGATTTGGTAATTTTTGCATTGCTAAAAGATCAGCATTGTTAAACCACTGTCAAAATCGATTCTTCACGATTTAAGGTAAGTTATTAAAATATTTTCTACATTTTTAGAACATTAATATGATTATTTTCGATCAGCAAATAAAGACCTTATTTCTTCTTGGTCTTTATTCAGCGTTTTCTTCATATTGCTTGTTATTTGCAAGAATTATTACTTGTTTTAGTATGCATAAAAGAAAAATGCACGAAGATCGACGGGATTTAAATAGTGACGACAGCGTAGCAGACCCGAATTTTACACCTGAAGTTGAGGGACATGTACAATTAAGTGTTCTATAACGCTCTTCTACCTCTACAAAATCATCGAGAAAAAGTAAACGTGGACGAGACGACAGAAACGTGGACCTCTTATCTTGGTGGAAAGACAACCAGGATAAATTTCCTACCATGGCTCCTTTGGCTAGGGATATCCTATCAATTCCAGCTAGGTCGGTCCCAGCAGAAAGACTCTTCTCCAGAGCAGGCTTGACCATGAGGAAACAAAGAAGCCGGCTCAGCGAGGATTCAGTGTCTACTATCCTTTGTGTCCAGTCATGGACAAAAGATAAAATATTTTTAATTTAATTAAAGAATACTTGCACACGAGACACGGGACGTGACAGCGAAAATAGCTGCGGATCTGGAAAGATGGAAAAGTGCGGGACAACAGCCTGTTCCGCGTGAAACCCTAGAGGTAAAATTTAGGTTGTTACCCGAATTTCTCAAAAAATAAAGAATCTACCCTTGTAGGTGCTTTAGTTCTTATTACCGAGTGCTAGAGATAATAAAAGCTAATCTGCAAAGTTCGGAGTCATAGAAATGTTAGAAAGCTTTGCTGAAGAACTTTAATATCTATAGTTCCATTATTAAGGAATTTCAACGTAGACTAAACTCTTAAAAAGGACTATTAAGCCGAAAGTGTTGAATTCGAAAAAGCACGAATTTCGGAAGTCTTTTGTAAAAATTATGAGTAATATTTTAATATAGACACACATGATCTTCAATAAAATAAAAAGATTATAACACGATATGAATGGGAAGGATATTGCATTAGAAGATGAACACAGCGCAGTTACAGAATTTGTGCCAAACGTGTTTCCATCTGTTCCAGATTGCTATAACCATCCCATGTTTTAGTGAAAGTGCGTTTTTGTTTGGAAATGACATCAGCAAAATTATACTTAAATCATGGCATCTCCTGAGGTAAAATGTTCTAGAAGCAAATATAAATATAAATTTAGAATAGGAGTATACTAGAAATGGAACGGAGATAAACATAAACAAAACCGAATACCTAACAACAAAGCAACAATATAAGATAACTAGAGACAAATGACGACAACGATATGACCAAAAGAACCGTTGGATGGATGTAACACATTTGACAGAAAAATAGTTGCCACAAAAATTATTATTGCTAATAGATAAGTAATGCACCATCTCACTTCAATTGTGAGATAAGAGTGCAAATGGCAAAATAAAATTGCTATTTCTTCTAGTGAATATAACTTTAGTCACCGTCTGGACGCCAATAATATTGAAAACATGAAACGCTATTACAGGAAATATTATTAATAATGTATATATATATATATATACCGATATATATAACCGATTGATATATATATATATATATATATATATATATATATATATATATATATATATATATATATATATATATATATATATATATCAATCGGTTTTAAAACGTCTTGCGACGTTGTCCGATGCCTAATTTCCATGACACTCGTATCATCCCATTGGCCCTCTCTAAGATCTCTTGCGCTCATAGCCTTCGTTACTCCCTCTCTCCAAGATTTCTTGGGTCTTCCTCTCTTTCTGCGGTTTATACATATATGTATATACACATATATGATTATTAATATATTTATTGAAAGTTTCAACATTTGGTAATGGAAAATCTATGAATGAATTTTGGAAATCAGACATTATTAAGGATATTATTTACGAATAAAAGATGGAATATAATTTAGTCTTTTAATGTCAACATGAAAAACTTGAGAAAATGGAAGCTGTTATAGTTGAGGTAATTATGCAGCTTTGAGTGGCTAGAGTGTTATAGGCAGGATAAAGGATTCACAACTTTAAATGACAAAGAAATTGTTACCAATGTAAATACTGTGCTAGAAGTAGAAGATGGAGCTGATGATGACGAGTGTTCAGTTAATAATAAAAAACAAAGTGTTATATATCTATTCAGATGCTGAAACAAAGCTGACTAGGTGGTTTAAAATATACAAAGAATCTAATGCGACGCAGACGCTACTGCTATACAAGATACAGGATATAGCAGCCTTAAAGGTTCGTGTCCATAAGGAAATAAAAAAAAATTAAAACAAGACTATTTTCAAGCTTACTGCGTGGATCCATCTCAACGTTGCGCTACCATTGTATGTAGCTTCTTCAGAAGCAAGGAACGACTGTTGGATATTTACTCAACGTAGCCAGGGACTAAAACGAACAGACTGGGGAGATATTCACGCTTAGTAACTTTAAATGCAAACAGTTATTAAGATATTATTATGCAAAGTTATATTGCAAAATGTTTAATTAAAGTTTATCCATCTATATTCCGATTTTTTAAGAGTACACGCTTATTCGTTAGGTATCTATGGAGTGAGTAACAATGAGGCGCAAGCCCCCACCTCTAGCCGTACTGATCATCCATAGAAGATGCTCATTTCCCTCAAAGATTCGATTCACCAGCGTATTCTAGTCTAACTATCAGATCCATTTAGATGTTATACTACTAAGTTGGACTTTTTGTAACACGAACCATCTCTCCACTATATCTCTCATAGTGAAGGGAATACGATCCGTTCGCCTAGCCCACTTGGCTATAAGACCGACTAATTGAAGTTTATAGCAAAATCCGTCTGTTTTCTTAAATATTGCATCCTTGGTACCCAAACTGTAGGTTAATCGAAGTTCTAAGGAAGATATATAATACACTAAGAAAAACACGAGTCAGAGTATAAGAAAATTGAACACAGTGTAATAGAACAAAAGCATTATTAGAAAAACAAAAATTTGAAGAGAAGAAGTATACTTGTACGTACCTAGGGGTGTCTGAAAACAGGATTATAATAAATAAAAACAAAGACAAAGTAAAACACCTGGAGAAGATGGGATAGTCCTAGAACAAATCAAAGAATGAGGAGAAATATTAATAAATGAGTTGAAAAAGATATCCAATATTTGTTCGACAAAAGGCGTAACCCCCTCCCAATGGCATAATGCAATAATAACCATAATACACAAAACAGAAGACATTTCAGACTAAAAAACTAGAACTATGAAGATAATAACAAAGCGGCTTGTGAACAAACTGGATAGTTACCCACCTTGGGAACAGGTTGGGATACCAAAAAGTTCAAAATCATACAGGGTGATACCACCTTCCCGAAATTGTTTATAGCTGTACTCGAATATATCTTCAAGCGTATGATACGAGAGAATTATAAGGGAAATAATATAAATGGAAATGATCTGAACCATCTAAGATTTGCCGATGACATCGTTATAATATCTAATAGAGTTGATAAAGCTACAACGCTGGAAACGCTCTTTAAAGCATAAAAAAAATTGGTCTTAAAATTAACACCTCAAAGACAAAATTTATGATCAACCTTGTAGTCAGCGTTTAAATTCAGATTGAAAGCTATAGCATCGACCAAGTAATAGCTTACATATATCTAGGGCATCTATCATCTAGACCGAGGTAATCAGAAACTAAAATACAACGGAAGATATGTCTCACATGGGCTGCGACTTTGGTAGATTGAACAACATTTTGAAGTCTAATACTCCAATTTGTTTAAAAACAAAGGTTTTTAACCAATGTATTTTACCGGTCCTTACATATGGTGCAGAAACACTTACTTTGACAAAAGGAACAATAAATAAAATAAGAGTTTCACAATATGCTATGGAAAGATCAATGTTAGGTACCTATTACCATCAAAGATAAAGTACCAAACCTAGAAATAAGAAGAACTGGTGTCACGGATGCAGTTGAAAAAATAGCCATGACTAAATGGGCTTGGGCCGGACATGTTGCCAATTTGACGGATAATAGATGGACCAGAAACATTCTGGAAGAGTGACTAAGACAAAAGGCATATCGAAACAGAGGACGACCACCGACTAGAGGGACGGATGATATAAGGCGAATTACCACAAATTGGATGAAAGAAGCTCAAGACAGAAATAGGTGAAAATTTTACAGGAGGACTGCGCTCAAGAGTGGACAAATATAGGCTACTTGATGTACAGTCCCAAGACAAGACAGAATAAACAACGCAAAGATTCAGACACATTTTTAAACTAACTATGATATAACGATAATATAGTAAAACATAGCCTGGCACATGTTAGAGGAGCGGACTCGAGACGCTGGATAAACAAAATTAAAGTATAGGGCAAAGAAAGAGGGAAGACCTCGAAAATCATTTAAAGATGAAGTAGAATGAAATGGACAGTAAAAACCTGCAAGATGATACGACAGACAGACAGGATAGAAGGAACTGGTGAGAACGGTTGAAATAAGGAATATAGTGAAATCTGTGAAAATCAATAGTAAGTATTTTCCTATAGTTCCTTTATTATTTTGTTCTACTCTGGATATTATTCATAAAGATGTCTCACTGTTTCTCATCTTCCTCTATCTTCATTCTTAGTGAGATGTGATGTGGATGACTATTTCTGTCCAATGTTCTGTATTCAGGTTGCGGTTGCTGTGCAGTTTTAGGTAATAAGTAACCGGTAATGATTTTAATTTCCGCGCAATATTAACAAACTAAGAATTGAAACCAATGTACCATCAACGCAAGATATAGAAGTATTTACCCTGACCAAAGGCCCTGACAATATTCCACCACAGTTGTTAAAAGCTAGACCAAGCACAACAATAAGCCTGGAGGGAGGAAAAGTTCGTTAAAGAATGGAAAGCGGGACATAACAATGATACCAAAAAAAGTGACAAAAGATATTGCGAAAACTGGAGAGGAATCAGACTTCTAAACACCATAAATAAATTAACATCAATAATTATAAACAACCGATTGACCGTGTGGAACCAGTGTTAAGGAAAGAACAAGGTTTCGGACGAATCTGCTCATGCATATATACCAAATTAACATACTTAAATAATCGTAGAACAGTTGCAGGAATTCAACTCTCCACTATTCATGTGTTTTGTGGACTTTAAGAGAGCCTTCGACACGCTCACATATATGGCCAAATGGAAAGCGCTAAAGGAAATGGGAATACCACAAAAAATAATAAATTTCATCAAAGAACTCTATAGTTATACAGAAAGCCAAGTATTACACAACGCCATAACATACATACGGACTGAATAAGCTGTGCTAAACGGAGTAACACAGGGCTGCGTTTTATGTCCCTTACTATTCCGTATTAAGAAAGGTAAAGTCTAATAGATCTAATAGAGGAATTTAATGGGGATTAACAAACATAGTGGAAGATCTAGATTACGCTGACGATATTATGCATCTTAGCACATACAAAAAAATGCGATTTGACAGCCTAAAAAACCTGCCAATTGTGATCAACAACCGGGAAATTGGGAGAGTGGTGGAATTTGTATATCTGAGCGTAACGGTGTTACGGTTGTAACGGTGGTACAGAGCGCGATGTGCAGGAAAGAATTAATAAGATTCATAATGCGTACATGTTTAATAACGTAGGAAATCCAGGATTTACCCAACTAAAGCAAAATTAAAAATCTGTAGATGTAAAAGCTGTAAGTATTACTATATGGCTGTGAATCGTGGGAGATATGAGCACCCATATTACACCAATTACAAGTTTTTATCAATAGAGCAATTTTGGCCTAATCGAACCTAGAATGAAAATTTATGGAGCCAAGCCAACCAAGAAAATATCATAAAGCAAATAAGGCGAAAAAATGGAGATGGCTTGGCCACACACTTCGTAGCCAGATGACATTGCCAGGGCAGCGTTGGATAGGAATCTTCGAGGCCAACAGAAAGTAGGCAGACCTAGAAAAACTTGGAAAATGGCAGTACTGAACGAAGGGAAAGAAATAGGAAAATCCTGGCTGGAAATCAAAGCACTAGCGAGAAATAAAGTTCGCTGGAGACCTCATCATACCCAGCATATTCTACCGATTATGGTGTAGCCTCCCTTACATAGTCATTCTTCATTTCTACCCACGATTGTCTAATATCCGCTTTTCTGTGCCATGTTGTACCGGCTTGTTCTCTTGACGCCTGTTGAATACCACAGTGTAATTCTAGTGGACCACCTATTGTCGGTTCTTCTCGCTAAATGTCCTGCCCACTGTCATTTTAAAGATTTAAGTAATTCTGTGGATTACATCAATAACCTTGGTTTTCTGTCTCTGATCTTCTTCTATTCTTTTTTTGATTTCTCTTTGTTATACCTAGCATGCATCGTTCCATTGACCTTTGAGTGACTTTGAGTTTTGATATGATCTCTTTCTTTAGTGTCCAAGTTTCGCATTATATATATATGGTTCGCAATGGATATATATATATATATATATATATATATATATATATATATATATATATATATATATATATATAATGGTTTTAATGTATTGCAAAATCTTTATGAAGATCTTCATTAATTTCTCCGGAAACTCAAGAAATTTTAGGTACTCAAAAACACTATCCTCTACGATCAAGTTAAAATTATCAGGTGAAAATATCTTGTGGTATTCTAGCAGAAATTCTAGTTTTAATGTTTTTTTTTGTAAACATTGGTTCAATTAGACAGACTGTCCCAGACCACCATATCAAAAGTCATTATGGGATTTTTATCAACTTTTTTGTCCACATTTCTGCTACACATTTGGTATAGGAAAGATCACCGCATTTGCGAGGCGTGAGAGTGGTTTACGGCTTTTGCTGATGACAATGGTTCTTTAATCAACTGTTATTCCCAGTTCAACTATATGAGACGGAAACATGGATCGTGACAATACAATTAATGAAAAAACTTTCGGCCTTCGAAATGTGGATAGATAGAACAATTCACAGACCATATAACAAACAGGGAAGTACTAACAAGAATGAGCAAACAACGGGAAATTGCGGTGAAAACAAAACTGGAATACTTCGATCATGTTATGAGATAGAGTAAATATCGCCTCCAGCAGCTCATTCTCCACGGAAAAGTGAATAGAATGAGGGGTCCGAATAGAAGAAGTGGAGATAAAACATACACGAGTGGTTCGGCCTAACATCTATATAACTGTTTAGACAAGCCGCCAACAGGATACGAATTCTCATATTAATAGCTTAATAGTTAAGTAACTGTTCGCAATGGATAAGGTACGAGAAGAAGAATGTTCCCCTAAATTATTGTAAACCTTAATGTTGTTGCTCTTGTCATTGGGGAATGTTGGACAATTTCGTCTTCACACCCTGCAGTGTTTTTTGGAGTGGAAAACAAGTAGTTGACCAACTTCCTTCTCTTCTTTTGTCGCCAAATTGTTGTCAGCAAAGGCTAAATAATATTTACTATTATAGCTAAACACTATTTACTACTTGACTATCGTTTATATTGTTCAATAACGTTTTAAAGCTATGTTCATCTGTCTTTATTGACATTTACTTTCCCGTTTTTCTGTTCTAATGCTAGGCTCCTACAAGCAAGGTAGGAATTAGCCTTGTGAGTCTTTTTTAGTTTTAAGAAGTGTATTCATAATGTGTGACTGTCTGTCTGAAGTAAATTTTCCTAAACCATTCAATTAATTCTTTTTATTCTGTTTTATGAACATTTCTTAATTTTATTATTGTTTAATTCTTTTTAAACTATTTGTATAGAAAGCCGGTGTTCAGAAAAGATGTTATGGTTTTTCCTGTATATGTTATATAACAAAATTCTGTATCTACTGATTTAAAGATGTTTCGTTTGTTTGAAGTACCTGTTACTATGTGGTTGTATGTGTTACTTGTGTAAAAAATATCGTCGTTTTCAAAATGAACATAAATACGAAAAGATATCGCATTGTCCAATATTTTTGTAAAATGTCATTATAAAAAATTTCATGGTACCATTGATACAGTGAGTTTGCAAACTGACTACCTTGTTTTTAGTTTAATACGCCTCTGTAATTTTCTTAATGTCTTATTGTTTCTTATTGTCATAATATGAAAATTCAATTATCCTTGGTTTTTAAAATTTGGGTAAAATAAGGCCCTAAGAAATTGATTTGCCGAGGTTCGATACTAATTAAGTTTTACAGAAATTTGTAACAACCTCCTTGTAAGATTTTATTTTAAGATAATGCCCTAATCTACCTCTTTAAGTGGTCCTTACACAGTTATAAAAAACAAGAAAATTTTCAGCAGTTTAACGGTTCATTCAACCTCGTTATCTGAAAATCTAGGTATCCCTTAACTGGCAACAAGATTTTACATACCAACGTTTTTGTGCAATATCATATTGCATTGTTCGCCAGATACACACATGCACAACATAGGTAACTTTCCCGTATGTAACACCACATTTCAATACACAGTAACCGGTTAGCAAGAGATAAATTAAAGGATGAAAGTTTCTTTCTTTGCAAAGTTACATTGTATCAATCTCGTTTTTCTCTTTGTAGTAGCCTTTTAAAAACTCCCCCATTGACAATAACAAAGGAGAATTAAATAAGTGGAGAAACACAGGAAATTTCTGAAAGACAGGTATCTTGATAATAGGGTTAATGAAACTTCAAATGATAAAAATTTCATCCAGAGAAACGGGGGAACCGTAAAGACATTGATTTTCTTTTTAATTGAAATACGGCAATATTCTATTTAAGCAAAAGGGAAAAGTAAAATTGTATTTACGTTATAGGGAGGTAAAGAAATCTGAAAAAATCGGTACTAAGGAATGCACCAGACATTACAGACAGCTTGTATTCATCAAAATAACAAACATTTATGAATAAAAACTAACAGGATTTTCAATAAACCATCAACCAATATAACTACACATTGACTTTCTAATCAATAAATCAAATTATATTCATAAAAAATATACAAAGGTGAATGATAAGACATGGCTTACCTATTGTTAAAAGTATATGGTACATAATTGGCAAAGAAACAGCACAAATTGATCCAAAAACAACACACACAATCACCCAGACGATTCACTGTATTTCAAATGTTATTTACACGTCACATTCAGTGAAAATTCGGGCGAAATTCCACGGAAAATGTAACGACAACACTTCACAAGTTCACTTCTTGCAGCAACATTCCATTGCCATTTTGTCACTGCACAGCTTCTCTGGTTTCGACTGTGGCTCCACCTGAGGCCAGTGGACGCAGTCATACTTTCAAGAATCTCTTTCAAACCGTGTTGCCAATGCTGCCGATATTTCAACATTTCCGACAATATTATTTTAGGGGAGGAAAATTGGATGTTGTGCAATTGTTTTTAAAATATTCGTTCACTTAGAATGAGTTCATCATTTTTTAACCCTTACGTTTTTGTCAATGATTTTGATTTTAATATTTAACGTTTAAATTACTGGTAGGTAATAAACCGACTTTAAAATATTTATATTGACAATGTTACTTTAATGGAAAAAGTCTCAAGTTTTTCACTGAGTTTTAAAAGTTAAACTCATTTAAAATGAATAAGACAATTATTAAAATTTAAATCATTAGTATAAATACATGTAATGGAAAATAAATGGAGAGGGTTTTTAGATGTAGGGCCCAGAACGGATGGTTCTGGAATGGATGGAAAAAAGAAACGAAAGCCGACTAAAAGTTAGCTGATTATTGATCGTTCTTCTTTTTCTTCTTCTTTTTCTTTTTATGTAGACATGACTGTCTGTTTTCAATGTGCTTCCACTAAGTTGTCGTTTTCGTGGTCTTTCTACTCTTCGTCTTCCTATTGGGGAACCGTCTCTTAACTAATCTATTTGTTGTGATTCGGCTTATATGATCGTTCAATTCTACTCTTCTATTTCTTACCCAGTCCTTGATGTTCTCCAACTTGCATCTACGTCATATATACGTACTTCTAGCTCTGTCCCATAGTATTTTACCATAAATTTTTTGTAAGTGTTTTCATCTCTGCTGTTTCTAACATTATTTTTGTACTTTCTGTGTCAGATCGTGTTTCTGCCGCGTATGTCATTATTGGTGTGATGGCTGTTTTGTAAATTCTGTCTTTCATTTCTTTTTCAATATTTTTATTTCTCACCTAGTCTGTGCCATTAAAAAAACATTCTGTTTTTTTTTTGGGAAATTAACATGTTAAATTTTCTGGTGGTTTTATTGAATTTGTGAAGCATACGTACATCTTCACTCTTCACTTTGAGAGAGTATCGTTCTAAAGCTATTTTCTTGCGGCATCTTAAAGCAATTACTATTTTAAGGGGAATAAGCCACAATTGAAGTATAAAATATATTTTTTTAGCATTTCAATTGCCACTTCGGAAATCTTTCTCAAATACAAAATGTACATTGTATTTTGAGAACGATTTCCGAAGTGGAAATTGAAACGTCAGTAAACTTATTTTAAAATTTAATTGTGGTTTATTCACATTAAAATAGCAACTGCTTTGAGAGAATAGTATAGCTTCGTCTGCGTAGCAGACTATTTAAAGTTGTTTTTCCCCCATTTGTTATGGTTTTTAATTTCTTACTTTCTTTATTATTTCCTCCATAATCAGGTTGAACAATAAAGGACTCTGAGAATCTCCCTGTCTTATTTGTCTTTTTGCTCGATGCTTATACCATTGCCAGCTTCAATAGGGTCACTTAGTTCTTCTTCTACTTTTATTTTTATTGGTTTGTTTTGGTAGATATTTTCGATCGTTTTGATTATTCTTAAAGGTATCTCTCCTGCGTACAATAAGTGGATAGCGTCCTTTAATTTGACCTGGTCAAATGCCTTCTTCAGGTCTACGAAACATAGATATGCCGGTTTGTTGTATTCTAATGTTTTTCTTGCACTTGCCTCATTATAAATATAGCGTCGGTGCATGATCTTCCCGACCTTAAAACCTTGGCTAGAGGCGGCAACTCCCATTATTGATACCCAATTTTTTTCTTTGGTTTTTTAGACTTTGATTTCCAAAATATTGTTAATTTGAATTTTCTTCGAAGATTTTATTCATTAGATTTTTACTGTAACAAATGACTTTTTTTCAAAACATGTCTAGTTGTTAAAGCACCTAACTTTTGTATTATCCAACATAAGCAAATCAATCAAAAAACAAAATGTTGAGAAAGCATGAGGCTATTTACGATTTAATTTCAGTATTCTACAAATACGACAGAAGCACCTACGTTATTTAGGAGAATCCCATGTATCTTCCTCTTCTAAAAAAAAAAGTTATGGCAACTAAAAAGTTGTTACCGCCATGTATGGATAAATGCAAATTAAAATGTTTCCAACGTTTTGCTGAAGAAAATCGTCAACAAATTTTTGATGAATATTGGAGACTCGGTACCGTATAGAAGCAAAGACAATTTATATCGACTTGTATCACTCTCGTATACCCTAAGTACAGGTAGGTTCAAGAGAATAGTCGTAGGCGGCCTAATAATGCATTTTTCTTTGAAGTAAATGGACTAAGAAGTTGTGTATGTAAATTATTTTTTAAATCTACTCTTTCCATTACAGACAGACCACTAAGAATTGTCCTTCAAAAAAAAATATCTGTTTACAGGAGGTATGTTATTATCTGATTTATGAGGGAAACACAGACGTCATGTTAAAGTTGACGAAAACATAAAAAATGATATCAGAGAACACATTAAATCAATACCCAGAGTGGAAAGCCACTATTCCGGTGCTAAAACTGAAAAGCAATATATAGAAGGAGGTGAAACAATTGCAGAGCTACATAACAATTATACTAAAATTTGTGAAGAGAAAAATCAACCGTTTGGAAACTACATGTTGTAGGTTCGTATTTTTAACGAAGAGTTTAATCTGTCTTTCTTTGTCCCAAAGAAAGACCGGTGCGAAGTATGTGTTGGATATAATAACGCTACGGAAGAGGAGAAAAAGGGTTTACGGATCAAGTATGACGTGCATCGTGTAGAAACAGATTTATCTCGTAAAGAAAAGAAAAACGATAAAATTTCACGGTAAAAGACGGTTGCAGTCTATGATCTTCAGGCGGTTTTACCATACCCGTCTGGAAAAGCCTCATCGTTCTATTATGTTTCCAAAGTGAACATTTATAATCTAACTGTCTGCAATATTCAAACTAAAAATGTTTAATGTTACATGTGGCATGAAGGGGAGGCTCTAAGATGAGTAAATGTTCATGTATACTAAAATACCTCAATAGTTTAGAAAAAGAGAAAAATAAGAATATTACATTTTTTTAATAACTGTGCAGGACAACAAAAAAACCGTTTTATGATAGCTGCATACGTATACGCCATTTTGAATATCGATGAGCTGCAGAGCATAACACATAAGTTTTTCATTACAGGACACAGTCAGAATGAGGGAGATAGTGCTTATTCAGTTATTGAACGCCATATTAAAAGATCAAAAAGGTCAGGACCTGTAATATATCCCTGATCAGTATGTGGCGCTTGTACGCACTGCTAAAAAATCTGGAGAACCATATAAAGTTAATGAAATTTGTCATCGAGACATTTTTGATCTGAAGCAATTAGCAGCTGATATTATGAGTTTAGACCCTTTTTCCAAGAATACCAATGGCGCAACCCTAAAAATTTCTGATATAAAAGTTTTAAAAATCACAAAAGAATTCCCTGGAATATTGTTTTATAAAACCTTTTACCAGCAAGAACATTTTGATAATGTGATGATATTGAATCAAAGAAAAAAAATATCAAACCAAAATTGATAAAAGTTTACAAAAATAAAGTAGGGATATCAGAAAAAAAGAAGAAATGGCTGATGTTATTATTTAAAAAAATTGTACTCCCAAGTGCTGTTTGCCATTGTATGAATATTTGTAGATTACCTACTATTTACCTGTTATATTCAAGTATTTTCGTTTTATCAAGTTAGACATAAAATGTTTATTTTCTTTTATATTTTTAATAATATTTTTTTTATACTAGTAAGATAATTTCCATATTATTATAAATAAAATTTCATTTCTCAAGTTAATACTTTCATTAATTTTTAAAAAAGTGACCAAAATTTTAAAAGAAAAGTGACATGTCAAAATTTTTTCTTTGTTAAATCAGATATCATATTTTTTTTGTTTTGATTCTTACACAATTAGAAACATTTACTTATCCATATTCTTTAAGCTCATAGCTTAAATGATGGAAAGTCCGATGGAAAAATATCGGTGTGGAGAAAGCCGAATGAAGAACTAAAATTAAAAAATATGAAAGCTACAATAAAGCACGGTGGAGGTGGAGTGATGATGTGGGGGTGTATGTCATCTGCAGGAGTAGGTAACATGCATTTTATTGAAGGGAATATGAACCAATACATGTATTTGGATATACTATGGCAGCATCTCTCCACTAGTGCTTAAACATTAGGTATTAATAACAATTACCGGTTTTATCAGGACATCGATCCAAAACACTTGTCATATCGGGTTCGTACTTGGTTGCTTTATAATTTGTCGAAATGTCATTAAAACACCAGCCCAGTCACCAGATTTGAATGTTATTAAAAATTTGTGGCATTAAAAAATAAAGTAAATAATGCCCCAATATCCAATAGAAATGAATTGAAAGCAAAAATTACAATAGCTTGGGACACAATTTCCCAATTCACAATTTCCTTGAGACACAATCTAGATCTATATCTAAAGACTAGCAGGCTGTAGTTGATAATGAAGGAAGACCTACAAAATATTACCAATCATTTTTCAATGCGTAGAGTTTGTTTTCTTTATTAATTTTCTTGTTTTAAATTTTGCGTCATTTTAGCTGTGACATCAAAATCGTACATAAAATAATTAAACATTTATTTTTATTTAAGTATTGTATATTTGAAACCCAAAAAATAGCTTATACTATTTTAAAAGACTTGTAGTAATTTAATTTCAGTATGTAATTTTTTTCTAATAAATATTGAGCCACTGATACAAGCTAGTTTTATTAAGTAGCTACTGCAATAAACATAAGATATTCTAGAAACAGTTTCTCAACTATATTCGTTATATTCTACTTTATTCGTATATTTATTTCTAAATTAAAAGTTCTCTTCACTAAGTTATCCTCTTCTTGATGTACTTTTCAGATTTATGCCGTTAGTGTTTGATCTCTTCTGCCATGTGAAAAACTTGTTGCAAATATAAGTTATGGACGGTCACTTGGCACATTCCTGTCAACATGATTTGTACTAATAATGTAATATGTGATTAACTCGTCAAATTAAAATCAGAATTTTTTCCAGTATAATACAGTAGCCTATTTTAATTTTAATAGTCTTAAAATTCTACATCTTGTTTCAGCTTTGTACCTGTTCAATGTACGGTATCTCCTAACAACAGGGTTTTTAAGGTGGCCCAATAATTCTTCGTCCTATTGACGATTTGGCTCACATTATTTCTATTATGTTTTTTTATTATATCAATACGTTTATTTTATTATATTTTTGATATTTGTACCTACGTGTTAACCTGATGTTTTTGTATTACCTTCTAATTGCTTCCATTATTTGTTTTGTTCTTACAAAACTTGTCAGGTCTTGCTTCTGCAGTGTACGTCATAATGGAGCTTATTGTTGTTTTGTACACTTCAGTTTTTATGTCTGTCAACATCTTTATTTCTCCATATTATGTCGTTTAGGCAGTTTGTTACTTAAGTTTTGCAGTTTGGCGTTTACATTTGATTTTTCGTGTTACTTCAGCTATATATAATTATCGCCATATAATTAAAATTCCTTGTTTTTGTATGATTTTTCCGTTAACTTCAAATTTCCATCATCTCTTTAGTAGTTGTAATATGTTTTGTTTTTTAGTGGCTATCTAATTTGTTAAACTAGATAATATAATTATCTCAATAGGTGCATTACAGCTGTAAAGCATCAACCTTGGTATAAAGATATTCCAGAATCCAGCTTGTTTCTTCGCAGATGTCTAAACACTTCTTATGACAAGTATTAGTTTTTTCTGCTTTTAGACGCCTAGTAACAAGGATGAGTTATGAATGTGGAAAATGTTTAGCAGGTAGTGATGGTATTTAAACTTTTCTCCCAAGTCATAGCTATATGCTTTGAGCGAATGGTTTGGTAATATTTTAAGAAAGGTGCTTAACGTTTTTCTTCTATATTGTTTTTATTTTTATTTCTCGTTTTTTTTTTAGCTGCTTATGATATTTTGCCATTTCATTTTTATTTATTTTTGGATAGTCTTTTTAAAGATATTGGTTATAATATATCTAGAATAGAATAGAAGTATGCTTTATTGTCACTGAAAATTTTAGAATTTTATGGACAAAGCTTATATAAGTTAAAAAAAGAAAATTAATAATAACAATAACAATTAAAATTTACTAAAATTACATAAATTGTCAATGTCATAGAATAAAACATAAAATATACAATCCATTGCAAAATTTCACTATACTGCAAATTGCATAATAAAACCTTACGAACTAGTTTACGAATAAGTTTAAGCTGCTGCATGTGATACCGAAATATATATAAAAATACTTTGTTACTTGTAATTAAACGAACTGTACTTTCTTAATTATTCGTTGAGAAACTCTTCCAGTGAATAATAAGGTCTTTCAGATAGATAGGCTTTGTCAATTTACGGAACTTGAGGAAAGAAGTTGTAGATTTAAGTTGCAAAGGGAGATGGTTGTATAATTTTTTTGCCGAATATAATATAGATTTCTTTACTAACTCAGTGGATGGGATCGGTAAATACACATCAAAGCTTGAATTTCTAGTGGAGTAGTCATGACTAGGTATTGCTGGAAAAACGTGTAGGTGTTTACAAATTAAGCAAACAGTTTTTAGAATACATAGAGAGAGAAGAGTTAAAATCCTGTGATTTTTGAAGTAGCTTTTGCAATGTGTTATTGTACTGAAGCCAAAAAGATACCGTATTGCTCTTTTTTGTAATTTAAAAATAACATCAGATTGGGCAGCTGTACTAGAACCGCAAAAAGGAAGGCCATATCGAATATGAGACTCAAACAAAGAAAAGTATGTTATTTTGGAAGATGCTAAATTCATTTCCTTCGAAACAGATCTTATTGCATAGTAGGCTGAGGTTAGTTTCTTACTTAACCAACCGATATGAGGGGACCATTTAAGGTTGCTGTCTATAAAAATACCAAGAAATTTTACAGACTCAATTATACTGATCTGGCTGTTATTAAGAAGAAAGGGTTGAAGAGCTCCTTTATAGGATAATGCTATTGTCTTATCCACGTTAAAAGAGAGTAAATTAGAGTCGCACCAGGTTTTTATTTTAAGTAGATCATAAGTTATAATTGCATGAAGCGTTGCAATACTAGAGTTCTTTCAGGTAATACTGGTATCATCACTTAAAAAACACAAATTTTTAAGTTAGTGATGTCATTTATAAAGATAAGTAAAAGTAGAGGACCCAGTACTGAAACTTGTGGTACTCCACATACAATACTTTTATGACTAGAGTCAGTATCATTTGCTCGAACTAGTTGTTTCCTATTCCTCAAGTAAGATTGGAACCAATTCAAAGAAATACCTCGAATTCCGTAGAAATTTAGTTTTTTTTATCAAAATGTCATGATTTACACAATCAAAAGCTTTGGCATAGTCACAAAAAACAGTGGCAGTATAAAGATTATTATTTAGTGCTTGATAGACCTCATGTAGTACAGAAAACATAGCATCGCTGGTACATTTATTAGATATAAAGCCGAACTGACTTTGTGATAAAATGTTGTTTTCAACGAGAAAGGATATAAGTCGGGCTTTTATAAGCTTTTATAATTTTGGATAGGACCAGTAGTAAGGCAATAGGTCTATAGTTGCAGAAATGAGATTATTCACCGCCCTTATGAAAATGAATAATAATGGCTGTCTTTAGGCACTCTGGAAATATACCTTTTCAAAGGAATCGTTAATTAGTGAGACCAGGACATCCAACACATTATTTATGAGATTTAAGAAAATTTTTATGGATAGTCCATCAGTACTACAGGAAGATTTGCTTTTGATACTACTGATTGTTTGGATCAGTTCAGATTTATCAACTGGTCTTATAAAGAATGAATTCGAGAACTTTTTAGAATTGGGAAGATAGGAAATAGGATCTTGTTGTGACAAAATAGCTGATGTTATATTTTTCCTCGCATTAACGAAGTATTGATTTAGATTTTCAGGGTTTGGAAGAGAAAATGTTTGAGCTGTGTTAGTTTTATTTCGAGGATCGTTTATTATGGACCAAGTTTCCCTTGCAACATTTTTAGAGCTTCCCCGACAATTCCCATAGTACATTTTTTTAGCTGTTTTGATAAGTTTTAGATAGGTTCGTCTGTACTTGGAGATATATTCAGTAACAAAGACATTGGTAGTAAATTTCTTGATGTACAGTAGTGAACGCATATTCTTGGCTGATATGCGGATACCCATGGTAGTCCAGGGTTTGTGATGTTTTGACTTAATTTTAATTAAAGGAAATGCCTTATTGAAAATACAGACAAGCTTATCCAAAAAATTAGTGAAATTATAGTCCACGTCGACAGAGGGAAAGTGCCATCCAGAAGTCAAGCACAAATTTTGGAATTTACGAAAGTTCTGGGCTGAAAAAGACCTACCTAAACGTTGAGTTTTCGAGGATTGTTTGTTAAGAATGTTAAACTTGGTATATACTGCTTCATGGTCAGAGAGTCCTGCATTAATAATTGTAGAACGTACATCAAGGGGTGAGAAATCTGAGACAATATAATCAATTATGTTAGATGTTGTTTTAGTAATTCTTGTAGGAGAATTAACGTGCATTGTGAAACCATACGATTCGAATATATTGAAAAAAGGATACTTGGGTAGTACAAGCAACAGAATAATTAATATTCAAGTCACCGCATAGAATCTTTCTGCTTTTATTCGGCAGATCGTCTAACAAATTTACCAGGTTCTGAAAAAATAGTTCCGCAGAAGAGTCAGGTGATCTATAAATGAGAATGTATAAATTAAGATTCTTGTTATGGGCCAATGAAAATTCAAAAAAGGATTCATTCAACAGAAAGTCATAGTTTCCACTAGGAAACTAAGTTGCTGTAGCTGGCTGTATACCATGTATCACAAAAATTTTTATTTCAAATCCTTTATAAAAGGTATAAAATAAATAGTTTGTTATAGGAGAGAAATCATTATTTGTAGAAAGAATTAGGGTGCCACCATGAGCTGAACTTGGACGATCATACTAGCAATTGTGGTATATTTTTCTACAAAAAAAAGGCTCGTTAACTTCAAGCCAGTGTTCGGTAACCGCAACTATCGGGGGAAATCCTAATTCCTCTAGAAAAAAAAAATAATTCATCTAATTTATATCTTATAGAACGAATATTAATCAGAACCATGCTAAAGTTATCATCACTATAAAAATGTGAGGTTTCTAGTCCCACAGAACAAGTCATATTATTTAAAAATTTCGTTTTGGAGAGGCAACGGAATAGTAGTTTCGGTGACTTCTTTCCAAAACTCTGTTATCTTAAGTGACTCACTAAGCGCCCTTCAAACCCTTAAACAGATCTATCCTAAAGGTCACATTGCATTCCAAGGTTGCCACATTGGCATTGTTGGCAACGAAAGTGCGGACAGGTGAAATTGCTAAATGTGCCGATATAGAAAAAGCCGAGAATCGAAATACCGCGAGTGATATAAAAGCTTTTATAAAAAATCGAGTTTTGTGCAAGTGGAAAAACGAATGGCAATCTTCTCAAACATCACTGAAGCAAATTAAAAATGATGTTACAGCTTGGGAACCTTCAACCAGGAACAGAAGAGAATAATTGGTGATAACGAGATTACGAATTGGACACACGAGACTTACTAACTCATATTTACTGTCCAAAAGTGATCCACCTATTTATGAAACATGTAATGTACAAGTAACCGTTAACCATTTATTAATTGAATGCCATAGATTTGCCAATTTTCGTCTTACATTTAACATACCTAACAGTTTAAGTAATTAATTAGGCACGAATTTTTCAGTTAGTAATATTGTAAATTTCTTAAAATCTATAGGAATATTTTATAAACTCTAGTTTTGTAATTCTGTAGCTGCCGCTAATAACCATTATGGTGGATGCGGTTGTAATTTCTAAATAAAAAAAATTCTTTCCAAAGTGAAAAAGGATCTAAAAGCAGCAAGATCAGCTTCCACCTCAGTTTTACCAATTCCATAGGCATCGTTAAATTCTAGAAGGTTTTTTCGTAGATCTTCAGTCTTAGTGGGAAGTCCTTCGGAAGCCAAAAAGAGTTTAATCTACATATAAAGGTCGATTTTTTGTTTTTGCTTATTTAATAACTGATGTTGTCGTCTTAGTAAGCCTCAGAATTTTTCAATCTGTTTATTTAGAATTCTAGACATCTATTTTTGTTCGTTTTGAAATTTTTTTATTATTTATAAAAACTTTGTTTATTGAATAATATAATTTAAGTGTCATGACATTTTGAACTTAGATAGCCAAAATACGTTTAATAAGTTAACGCAATCGAGATATCTTCTTCTTCTTTAAGTTCCGTCTTCTATCGAAGGTTGAAAATCATCATAGCTATGCCGACCCTGTTGACTGCCGCTCTAAATAGTTCTGCGCTACTGCATTCAAACCATTCCCTCAAGTTCTTAACCCACGATATTCTTCGTCTTCCTACATTCCGCTTTCCTCCAATTTTGCCATGCATAATAAGCTGCAGTAATGAGTATCTTCGCCCTCTCATAAGTACTCAACTTTTCTTCTTTTGATAGTCAATATTATTTCAGCTTCATTTCCTATTCTTTTGTGTGTATATAGTTAAGTTTTTCATCTATGTTGTCTGTACTGGATTATGATCCGAACCGATATCAGCTCCAGGATAAGTTTTAGTAGATTTCACGGCATTACGGTATCTTTTTGTCACCATTATGTAATCTATTTGGTTTCTGATTACTTTTGCTTGAGTGTGTTGAGGTGACGTCCACGTATACAGTCGCCTTGGGGGTAATTTAAAAAATGTATTAGTTATTATTAAATCTTCACTTTGACAAAACTGAACTAAACGGTCACCCCTTTCATTTCTGTTACCTAAGCCATATTCACCGACATTTTCTCCAACTTTACCCTGACCTACCTTGGCGTTCAGATCGCCCATTACTATGTTAATGTGTTGTCTCTTTGTTGTTCTCATCGCCTCGTTTAAAGTATTATAGAATCGTTCTATTTCCTCTTCGTCTTTGTCTGCTGTAGGAGCGTACACTTGTATGATGTTTATTATGTTCTATTCTTCGTTATGAGATTTTGGTACTACGTGGTAAATCGTGACTTCTGAAAAGAGACTTTATCTTTACGAACGCTGATCTTGCTTTTCCTATGCGTTGTTTTATTTCTGTAGAGTGTTCCCATTGACTGTTTATATTAGTACCAAGATATGTATAGCGTTTTACCCTTTCAATTAACTGTTGGTGTTCATTGTTGCTATCCGTCATTATTACTGTATCGTCTGCAAAATGCAAGTTCTTCAAAACTTCTCCATTGATAGTTAAATTGTTACGATAAAATTATGACATATTTAACTGTAAACATCTTTTTCTAACAAGTATTTTTTAGCAGGTAATATTCAAACGGGTCCCCTCTTTAATCTGCGATTGGAACTCTCCAGAAAAAGGATCGAATAAATTCGTTGACGACCGATCTGGCGTTCGAGACAATTCAGGTCAACATCCATGGGCTTCGAGAGCTTCCAGGCTAACGGCTGTTTTTGATATATTTATTTTTATATTTATTTTATTAGTATATTTATTTTATATTTATGGCGGAATTTTAATTGTTGAAAGCAATCTGAAAAATAATATCGCGCCGAGTTTCGAATTGTAACGCGTATTGTAATAAATGTAAATAAATTATATAATTATTAGTGTGAAATAAATTAGAAGACTTTAAATAAACTAAGTGTTAGAACATTTTTATAATAAATAAAGTTAATAAATTAGACTAATAAACTCAGTTCAATATCTTCTATTGAATTTGAGAGAGCTTCTTTAAATACTGCTTCATTGTAGATATTAAAGAGTAGCGGTGACAGCACGCAACCCTGCCGGACTCCTAGAGAGATTCGAGATATAGGCAACTAATACATATTACGTATAAAGTTGCAACTATGATAGTACAACTAGATGAAGATAAAATTATCATCCCCATTAAGAGAGGAGTTAGACAAGGTAACGTAATATCTCCAAAGCTTTTTAATCTAGACCTAGAAGAGGTTTTCAAAACTACAAATTGGCCAACATATGACATCAACGTTAATGGTAACAAGGTAAACCACCTCAGATTCGTTTGCGACATCATAATTAGAGCGAACCAGGCTATATTACCATAGCCGAGTATATAGAAGGCCTTATTTCCCATACATTTAAGTTGATAAATCCAAATGTTAACCCTTAATTTTTTACCGACAAAGCATATACAGTACCTGTTCCAATAAATGAAGCAAACATAGCAGACGTTAAGAAAATTCTCCAATATATGTCTAAAGAGGATTTAGGTTTCTATTACTATATTATCTCTTGGAAAGTCGTTAACTAAAACAAGGATAACTTTATTTGAGGTTCAGTCTCTAAACAAAACCAATATAATATGTAGTTTCAAAAATACAGTTACATTTTTGCAAATATTTTTTTTCTGGAATTAGTTTATTAGAATAATAAATTTAATTTGGCTATTTAATAAAGAAGACAAAAACTACAACTTCAAAATGTACGAAAATTTCAAAAAACCACTAGTTTTTGTTGAAGTGGTGTTTTTTAATTTTTTTAAAATTGCAGTTTTGGAGATGTATCACCGATCTTTCCCTCACCGATCCAATTACTGTTGTTTTATTTTATTTTTTTGTTATTTAACGGCAGCCGCATCAACCATATTGGTCATTAGCGGATGGATTTAATGTAAATAACAATGATTACAAATAACAAATAAATAACATACTTATATGTGGTTCAATATGTTACAGTCTCTTAAAAATTTCACAATATTTTCACTGGTACACTCACTAAAAATATCTCTTATAACTGATGGAATTTTATTAGTTAGTCTTTCAGCAGTATATTTGGGGCACTCTGTTAATACACGTCTCTCACTGTTAAGGCTCGTCACAACTCGTACATTTTGGTTGAAGTTTCTTCTTCATGAGATATTCATGTGTGAGTTTGCTGTGTCCTAATCAGAGTCTGGTTAACACAACCTGAAGGAAACGTTGTTACTCCATCGTCCAAAATTTGGTTTAATTTCTTTTAACTTTGAAGATTTTTCTTCCCAACATTTAGTCCAATTACATATTAGCTTTTGTTTAAAGTACGGATTGAGATCTTCTGCTAATGGTTTTATTATCGGTCTGATATTTGGGGAATTTCCTATTTCTCGAGCATTTTTATCAGCTAGTTCGTTTTCTTTAATGCCTATATGTGATGGTACCCACACGAAGACTAATGTTTTGTTTTCCATCTGCTGCATCTTGTTTTTAGTTAATTTAGCAATCGGGTTGCAGGTGTACATTTTCGACAGTATATGGAGGGAATAGATTGAGTCAGTAATAATAAGGAATTTATCTAGCTTGATTGTTAGTATGTGATTTAGAGCTTTGTATATTGCATACATTTTTCCAGTTATCACAGTGGATTCTGTGGGCAATTTGAAACTTTTTATTATGTCTCTTATAACAAACGATGATCCTACACTAGAAGTTGTTTTAGATGCATCTGTGTAAACTTGGATATATTCAGAGAAAGAAGAAAGTATTCTATTATAATTGCTTATATAATATAATATATAATATATAATCCATATTTGTGGATTAGTTTCAGATTTATGATATGATGATAGTTATAAATTTAAAGTAGGTAAAGGTATTAACCAGGGAGGTGGCGTGTTTACGTTTGCTGAATGTGTTGAGGGAAAGTTAAAAATTTCAGTAGAGTTTAAAATGTTTTTGATCCTTAATTGAAATGGTAAATGTGTTCTTATATTGATATTTGATAACAATGACTGAGTAAGAAAAAGGTTGTCAGGTTGTAGTCATGATTGTTTTGAAGCGTAAGATAGACTAATTTCCGTAAATCATGTAATGATGGCTCTCCAATTTCCCACTCGAGGCTTGCAACAGGAGTTGTTCTATAAGCTCCAGAGATTATGCGTAATGCATTGTTGTGTATAATGTTTAAGATTTTTAAATTTGACTTTGACGCTGAAGAATATGCAATGCATCCGTAGTCCAATTTTGATCGGATTAGGCTTCTGTACAACAGAAATAATCGTCAGTATCTCCGTCAGCACCCCATTGTTTGTTGGCTAAACATTTAAGAAGATTTATACCATTTTGACATGATATCGCCAATTTTTTAATATGTGGTTTCCAACTTCTTAAAGTTTCGTCGAATGTTATGCCTAAAGATTTGTTTTATTTTTGTTAAGATTCATTCCATCTTCTTTTAATGTCGAATTTCAGATTTCTAGATTCGCTTGAAGTTGTTTCTTACTTTCGGCCATGATTATTCAGTCATCTGCAAATGCTCCTTCTGAGACTTCTGTTCTTTGTAAATGTCACCGTTTTTAAAAAATAGTTTTTTTTCAATTGTTTTAAGTATTGCTTTATTATTTCATCCGTAAAAGTTTTAATTAACACAGGATTTAGCCCTTTACCTTCACTTAATCCATTTAGAGTCGTGAATGATTGTGATACCCTGTGTTTAACACAATTTATGTTATTTTTGTATATATTTTTCAATATTCTTATCATCCTACTGTCGATGTATTTTCTGTGAAGTATATCTCTTAATTGTATTCTTGATAGCTTCTTCAAGATTCTTTAAGTATATTTCATATTCTTGGTATTATTTTCTTATTTTCTTTAGTATTTGTTTAAACATTTTCATGGCCTTATTGGTATTCCTCGTCAGTTGTATGTCTTCTTTCTTGTATTATCTAACGATATTATTAATTATATTATTTTGTCATATTTTGGAACTTTTCCATTTTTAAGTTGTATTACTGTTTCTAATTCCATCGCGGTTCTTCTTCTTCTTGTGCCACCCTTATCGGAGATTGGAAATCATCAAGGCTATCCTGACCTTGTTTACAGCTGACCTAAAGAGTTCATTAGTGGTACAGCCAAACCACTCTCTCAAATTAGGCAGCCATGACATTCTTCTACGACCTGGATTCCGTTTTCCTTATATTTTTCCTTGCATTATATTTTGAAGTAATGCGTATTTATCATCACGTGACCCAAATATTCGAGTTTTCTTCGTTTGATCGTTGACAAAATTTCTGGGTCTTTTCCTATCCTTCACATTACTTCAAAATTTGTAACTCTTTCAACCCAACTTATCTTCAGCATTCGACGGTAGCACCACATCTCGAAACTTTCAATATTTTTTATATTGTTCTGCTTGAGAGTCCAGGCCTCTACACCGCATAATAGCGTGTTAAATACATAGCCCCTTAGCATTCTTAATCTGAAAGGGATGCTTATATCTCTGTTGCGGAAGAATTTCCTCATCTTTATAAAAGTGGCCCTGGCAATTTCGATACGTCTTTTTATTTCATTGTTTTGGTCTCCAGTTTCGTTTATTGAAGTACCCAAGTATTTGTAACTTGATACTTTTTCAATTTGAATGCTGTTTATATTAATATGTGTTGGTTGTGTCATGTTCTTACTGAAGACCATATACTTAGTTTTTTTGACATTGATCATCGCGGTTACGTTTTCTTTAATACTGGCATTCGTTATCTTGGTTTGTGCTGTTCTTAATTCACTCATAGTTATACGTGCTTCGTTATCATCATGCATTACCTCGTTTTGTGTATTATCTTCCTTCGACCTGTAGATAATAGTGCAAAAAGCTTCTGCTTACATTATCAAAGATCAAATTAGATAAAACTAAGTTTCTTATCTACCCCAAGAAAATTGAAATTGCACATATAACTCAAAATGAAAACAAAACAAATCTTTTGCAATAGAAATAAATATTCACCTAAAGTACATGTACTAAGATGTTATATATTTAGTATCCTGGTATGAAAACAACCACTGTGACTAAAGTGAGAAATAAACGAGTTTTTAATGTATGGCTTACGCAAGAATATTGAAAAAAAAACTAATTTATTAAATCACAAATGAAGAAAAATTTCAAAAGAACCAGATCTGAATATTTAAACAAAGATACCAATGACAAAATAAATACCTTCATTACGTAATGAGAGAGACAAAATACCAGCTTTTGCGAACCTCTAGGATCTGTACTTCGTGTAGAAATTTATAAAATCTCGCATTGTGCAAGAGATATTTGTATGAGGGCTTTCGAACTGAATCAGATCAATCCTGGTATATGCATAGATAGTTAAGCGGCTCTTAAAAGCTCTAGACTGGTGTGGGAATGTCAAGATAGGGTAGAACAGGGTTCCAGGTCATCAGGTAATACACGACAATGAAAGAGCTGATACACTTGCCAAAAGAACATTAGCTACAAAATACTTCGGTCCAGAGCCGGCCATGGCAGTGTCAAAAAGCTCCGTCTGCGACCAGAAAAAAGTCTGGGTCTGAGTACAACACAATTCTCTCTGGGAAAGTATACCCGATCAAACGCACACCAAAATATATAATATATATTCCAAATAGTGCGGAAATTAATCAGGAATCAGCTCAGAATCATAACAGGTTTCCTTACTATATATGTGCCAGTCAAGGTTCACTTCTTCTTCTTCTTTCCGTGCCATCTCCGCGGCGGATGTTAGCAACCATCATGGCGGCTGTCCTAAAAAGTTCGATAGGTTAGCGTCTATAAGTTGAGAAGCCATGATATTCTTCTCCTTCCTACAATTTTCCTACTCTGGATTTTCTCTTGCATAACTAATTGAAGCACGTAATATCTTTCGCCACAAATAACATTCCCTAAGTACTGCAGCTTTCTGTTTTGATGGTTTCCATTATTTTCGTACTATTATACATCCTTCTCATGATTTCACTGTTTGTTGCATGATCAATTCATAATATTTTCAGGATTCTCCTGCAAACACACAATTCAAACGCTTCCAGTTCCACCTTCCCTAGTTTGTTAGAATGTGTACGTGATTTTTCTATGCGCACAATATCATCTGCATACCTAATGGTGTTAATTAGTGTTCTATTGACCTTTATTCCAGCAGGTTCTAGCTCAACAGTTCTTCTCAAAATTTCTTTAGAACATGCATTAAAAAAAGTGTCGGTTTTTTCTGATGTATTTTCCTTAATGCGTACTATTGCTCGTTGTTTAAAATATAGATTTTTCATGATCTGAAGGTGATTGCGGTCTGTTTGTTTTGCTTTTTAGACTTCCATAAGATGTTTGTAATGGACTTTATCAAACGCCTTATTATAATCTATGAAACAGGCATACATATCTTGGTTAACATCCAGTCATCCGTTTATTAATACATTGAATTTAAAGAGAGCTTCTCGTTTACCGACGCCTTTACGGAATCCAAATTGCGTTTTTTTTTCTATATCCATATCGCGATCGAGTACAAAAAGCAAATAGACTAACAGTATGCCTTAATGATACTATATGGCTAATTTCTTTATTTAATTTTATTTTCCACTGAATCAGTGTGTATTGAAGTTTGACTTGTGTCTCCAGACCCCAGATAGAGGGTAAGCTATGTTTTGATACTTTTCGTAATTCTGCATCTTTTTTATTCTCACCTCATTTAGTTAGGGTCCAATGTGAGTCCAAAACCATTCTTCGGTATAGTGCATTGATGGCCCAAAGCCAATCTTCCGTTGGTTTCGTTGATAATTCAGTTAGTCTTAAGTAAATTCCTCATGCATCAAGTCCTTTCTTAAGAAAGTTACAAATAGAACGAGAGAACATATATACATATATATTAATAATTGCCAGTCAATTTCAGAAAGAGTTGCTGCAGCCATCAACTATTTTGCAGTCCGTTTACAAAAATTTCTACGCACAAGAGACGTACTAACCTTCACTAGAATATCCAAAAAGAAGTCACTAAAAATAAATCTAAGTAAAACGTCTAGCGAAGTATGTTTAACAAGATGGGTCGTTTACTCTATAAAATGCTATAAATAGAGATTGGACAACACTTGAATAATACAAACAATCAAGTAAGACTTGAGAATTGTCCTTTAGTCTTGATAGAGTCCCATACACGAGCGGATAATCCGTACATATCGGATACGTACAAATTTGATGCAACAAATCTAGTTCGAACGAAGCAAATTTTTGAGAGCCCACTAACCAACATACCAAATACACGAATCAGATCTGCATGCCTGGCTTGACGTATCAAATTCGCTCGTTAGTGGAATAACATCTTACATTTTAGGCGGATTTTTACGCCTATTATTATTTGCAATACGATGCAAAGCAAGTAAATATTTAGAAATATTTGGTAATGGTATTAACGTAAAATAATAATAAAATACATCGTGCAGCAAAAAAGGCAGATTCAATTTATCCAATGAGATCTGATCTTCATTTTGCTAGTGAAGAAAATTCATTGTAATTATGGCAATAATCTCTACTGTAAATCGTTATTTTCTACAAATAGGTCCAAAAGTAGAGAAAAGTGTCTAAGAAGAATGTTATTTAATTACTGTGCAATAGGGAAATTCTACAAAGCTTGTAACGATGCTTGTCTGGATAAAAAGTTGGGGATAAAAAGAGAAATAGGAAATCCAGGTGCAAGTATGTTCACCTTGCAAACCGGTGCTCAGGTGTTTTGAATGAGACAGCGGTGAGCTTTGGAACGTGGGTCTATAGATATGGGATGTGGTATATTTAGAAAAAAAATTGGAAATTGAGAGGTACCAATGGAAATGACAAAATTCATATCTGTAGACCATACTGATTTGAGCATACGTTTTTGATTGTAAGTTGTGAGCTTCTACCTAATAACCAATATAACCCCTGATATTTCAGTTTTAGTTCTTCAGTTTTCTTTTTAATATGTTCCTGCCAGTTTAATTTGCTATTAAAATGTAGCTTTAGGTATTTAACTGTTTTCTTGTACAGAACGACTTTATTGTTTAGTCTATTTAGATGATTATTTATTTTTAAAGTTATACTTCTATACGCGCGCTCCAAGTTGGAAATTTGTATGGGAGTGAATCTGTGAAACCATTACATATGTAAGATAATGAGTAAGAGAGAGACAGAAGATATATTTTCTCTCTCTTCCTCTCTCGAATATAAAAATGTTCCTTTTGTATATATAATTTAATATTATACATATTATATAAAGATATTATTATTTAATATTATTACATATAATAAAATATTTATTAATATTATTATTTATGTGATATGTTTTGTATTATTTATTAAATGTTCATAATTATATTATTGTTTTGTATTTCAAAATAATAATCTCAATAAATCACTGTATGATCCAGAACTGTCAATTTTGAAATACATTTGTGTTATGTCCTCGGTAGTGTAGTAGTCAGTATCCCTGCCCGTCACGCGGGAGACCGGGGTTCGATTCCCAGTCGGGGAGGACTTTTTTATTAATGTTATTACATTATTGTCATTTTTAAATACTTATGGATATTGCATTTTAATTTGTATTGTATTATTATATATGGAATTATGTTGCACTGTATTGTAGTGTATTTTTTTATGTATATTATTGTCATTTTTAAATACTTATGAATATTGCAGTTTAATTTGTATTGTATTATTATATAATAACAAAATAAACAATGAATTTTAGTGCAGAGTATGTGTAAAAAAATTTTGCATTCAACTCCTTTCATACATATATGAAAATAAAAATATACATTTTCATCAAAATATTGATTCAATCTTTCATTGTTAGTAAGTTGTTATTAATTCTGTTTCTCTTTCTGCTATGTCTTACCTATAGCATTACATATGTAATGATTGTGCAGATTGACTCCCAAATAAATTTGTAACGGCGAATGCGTGTATAGAAGTGTAACTTCCACCGGCAGTCCCACTGGACTGCCACACCCGTTTTTTTTTTGTAAGTAAAATCAATACGGGAAGATTTCTCTAAATTAATTTTTAGACGCCATTTATTATTCCAAGAGCTTATTTCGTTAACTGCATTTTGGGGGTATATATTTCTTTCTTCAAATGTTTCACCAACTGTTAGTACTGTAGTGTTGTTTGCAAATGAGACCAGTTTAATATTTTCCGTAACAGAGATATCACAGATATATAGTATGGGTCCCAAAACACTGCCCTGTAGGATTTTTGCTTTGATTGGTCTTAGTTCTGAATATTCGCTTTCCTGTTAAACTCAAGTTCTGTTTTCCAAATATTAATGTATTAGCTGGACATAGTGGATGGAAAGATATTTTTTGAGTTTTATTGATAAGCCCCTATTCACTTTATCTAATGCTTTTGCTTTTGTCTAGGAAAATAGCGGAGCATTTTATTATAGCAGCTTTTATTCTCTTCTAGAGATCTCTCTATAACAGTTCTTATGCGATGTATTTGGTTTAATATTGAGTGATTATTCATCATCATCATTAAGACCTTTCATTCTAAATAGAATGTTTGCCGATTTTACTTAGAGCTTACAGATTCACTATTGCGATGAATCACTCAGGATTTTGATTTCCTGTTCCAGTTCCTCGCTTCCATCTGTTGACCTTCTTAATCTGTCCCAGCCATCTCAATAGCTGCGCTTTAATAAATCTAACTATATCCCGTCCCTTTATTATGTCTTTTAGTTCATGGTTCATTCTTCTTCTCATTTCTCCGTTTTCCAATCTTATTGGTCTCATAATTCTTTTGAGAATTTTCCGTTCGAATATTCTTAATTTTTGCCACATTGTCTTAGCTGCGTATATAACGACTAGTCTGATTGCAACTCTGTATATTTTCAGTTTTATATTTATTGATAAGTTCTTGTCCTTCATTAGCCTATGATATCCCCTCCCACGATTATGACAGCTTTTTTTAATCTTTCCTTGTCTCTTTCTATAAGAACTATATCATCTGCAAATGCTACTATTTGTGTTGAGGAGTGGGCTATAGTTCTCTTAATTCTTGACCTTGACTGTTTCTTCTACTGCCATGTTGAATAGTGTGGTTGACAGGGAATTGCCTTGTCGCACTCCTGTTTCTATTGCAATTTAGTTTTAGCTCGAGATCCATACATAGTCATTTTTGTTAATCTGATTAGCTTTGCCGGTATATCTTGATTTTTCATTTCATTAAATAATTTATTTCTTCCAATACAGTCAAAGGCTTGTATGCAGTCTACGAAGAGGGTGCGAAGTTGTATGTTGTGTTCGTGGCATTTTTCGATTGTTTGCGTAATTATGTAGATCGCATCTGTAGTGTATCTGCCTTCCCTGAATCCTTGCTGGTAGTCACCAATTTTTTTCTCTGTGAATTGATTTAGATTTTGTCTGATGGGGCTATTAGAATTTTGTATCTTGTACTCAGTAGATATATTCCCTTATAGTTGTTACAGTTTGAGTGTTTATTACGGAATCCAAATTGATGGGAAGGAATATTTTCTTTTTGGTCGAGGATAGGTTATATTTTTATTAGCAATATCTTCACAAATAATTTTGAGATAATTGGTAGCAATGATATTGGTATGTACGGTATGCACGATTCTACTTTATTTATTGGTGTCCCTGGTTTGGAAATCATGATTAGTTCAGCTGTTTTCCACTTTATTGGTACATATTTTAGCCTGAATTCTGCATTTAATAAGATTTGTCAGTTTAACGATGACCTTCCTATTTAATTGTTGTAGTATTTCTCCTATTATTAAGTCAAATTTCGGAGCTTTTTTAGGATTGATATTGTTCAGGGATCTACATTTCTCTATTTAAGCTAATCAAATATTGAATTTGTTTGGGGTAAAATAAGTTTATTAGAGTTTATAAAATAATAAATTTAATAATTTTATATTATTAAAATATGGTATGTTATTCATTATATAAGGCATACTAAATTTACTACTCCATCAGCTCTTTCCATATGTCTCTGTCTTGTGCATCGTGCATCCAGTTACTGCTAACATGCTTCAGGTCGTCAGTCCATTTGGTTGGTGTGCGTCCTCTGCTCCGTAGTGTTTCTTGTCTTCGTCTTCACTCGACAATACGTTTTGTCCAATTGGCGACGTGTCCTATCCAATTTCATTTTAGCGACGCCATTTTTTCGATGGCGTCTGTTGTTTTTGCTCTACTACGTATTTTTTCGTTTAGGATTCGGTCTAGACACGAGCTCTCTTGATTACTTTGGTTAAGTCTTTAGAGGTAGTAGGCTTTATTATTCCTTGATGAGTATTGTTCACAAGTTTACAACGTGTTTTCGGCTTGATCATTATCTTCCATTTCGTGATATTGGAATACATTCTGTAGTATGAAGCGAACAAATTTGCTTTTTGTTTTCCGTCACGTGCCCATGTTCTATCTTCCTTTCTAATCACGGAATCTGTTGTGTTGGTCTATTTATTGTTTTTGTAAGTTTCCATAACGAGTAATCAGTGGTTTGGTCATTTGTCAGATCGTTTAGGTATTGGTTTATTGATATTTGATTATATCTATTTCTCTTTTTAACTGTTCTTTAATTACAGTTTAATTTTCTGCAGCTCTGGTTTTTGCCATGATTTCCTGCCTTTTCTTTTTCTTTGCATCAGTTCTCAAATTCTCTGGTATAATTTTGACCTTTGGTTTTTGTTATACTTAATTTGTTTGGTATTGTCCCGTGCTGCTTATTACATATTTACGGATAGTTTCTCTGCTTCTTCATCAAGTTGGTCATTAGATGTGACTGGTATATTTAGATTAATTCTGTTACTTAACTCCTGTGTAAAGCTGGCCCAGTCCGTTCTGTTATTAGTTAAAGTAGGATTATTTTCTCTTAGTATGTTCACTGATTGTCAGTATTATTAGAGCGTGATCAGAACTGGGACCATCATCTTCATCTATTTTCATAAAACTTTTTGCAACTTTTCTTGAAATGACAATCATATGGGTGTTTTATTTTTATCAGTGAGCCAAAATGTGGACTTTCCAGTTGAGGGTCATTTCTCAGTTGTATTTTCTATTGCTGCATGTAATTATCTATACTTTGTATTGGCTAGCCTTGAACCGCATACAGTATTTTTAGCATTAAAGTCTGCACCAATGATAATTTTTTAAATATTTTTTTTGTGGAAAATATGCAGCTGCTACTATTACGTCATATTTTTTTGTTTTGACACTTACACTAGCAGCTTCCTGGATGTCTTCAGCCTCTATACTTTGATATTGATATATATATATATATATATATATATATATATATATATATATATATATATATATATATTGATAACATTGAATAAAAAATATTGATAAGACTGTATAAAAATCTGTGATTTTTCTGACGGATATTCTCAAGTTAAATTTGATTTTATGTAATAAAATCTTACAATAAAGTCGTCCCAGGATCGCAACTCAACAAGTATTGGTAATGTCATATTATTATAAGTCTAATTTATTGTTTTTATTTATTATTAAAGGTTCTATTTATAACACTTACAAATTTATTAAAGTCTTTATTACTAATTTATTTTACACCAGTAATTATATAATTATTCTACATTTATTATAATACGTGCGTTACAATTTAAAACGCGGCGCGATATTCAAAAACTAACTGTCCTCCTTCCAACAAAATTCCTCTTTATATATAAAATACTGTGATTCTGGAATGCGGCGATCCCCCATCGAAGACCCAAGAAAATCGCTTATACTGGTTTTTATTCGGCCTGCCTGGAAATTTCGAGTCGTGGGTGACTCATCATAATTCAGGTGAACAGGTCTTTCAACTGAGCGCCGAAACAACTAGAACAGAAAAGAATTAGTCATAATATATTTACAGTTTTATAGGTCATGATATTAATCGTAACAGTAATATCATTTAAAAGTCGTCTAATTTAAAATGTATAATATAAGTCTATATGTCTAGTATGTATAATAAAATTAAATTATTAGAAGAATTTTTTCAAACTAACGAGAAAAAAACAAAATTTATTTAATTTATTATTGTTTTGTATTTTGAAAACGATTTCCGAAGTGAAAATTGAAACGCCAATAAACTTATTTCAGACTTAAATTGTGGTTTATTCCCAAGAAAAATCGAAATTGCATTAAGATGCCACAAGAAAATATTTTGCTGAAACTATAAGTATAAGCAGTTATTAAGTGATCTCGGAACATTGGCGCATCAGCTGTTGAACAAGGTACGTTGTTGATTATAACATGTAAATTGTTGTACTTTTTTAGAAGGGTAAATTTCAAAATTCAAAAGTTCCAATAGTATACAGTGAGACAAGCATTACTGGTACATAGTGAGTCTGTCTCACTGTGTACCACAAATGTGTAGTGTTATTTTAAATATAGTATACATTAAATTTTTAATATTTATTAATTATTAAACTTTCAATGTTTTACTGAACTTAAAACCAAGATAATTAAATTTAATTAAAATCGTTTTTAATAACTTGCCATGTAAGATATAAGATCTTCTCCTTTTGGTGCCTAGTCGTTTCGAATATTGGCAATCATTCTGGCTATAATTATTTATAAGATATAAGATGGTCATACAATTTAATTTGATCCCTTAATATCTGATCCTACTTGATTACTTGAATAAGATGATACCGTTTTGTTGTAGATGTCTAGAAGACTCAATGTTCCACGCAAAATTGGAAATGCTTCTGCTAAATAGATGTCCAATGCTGTTAGTGCTGTCATTGACGGAATATATTCATTAAGACAAGCCGCATAACAATTTGATGTCAAATTTCAAACCCTTCAGAGATATGTGCAAAAGAAAAGAAATAATTCTGAAAATTTACCAATCATTATGCAACCAATTTATTTGGTGAACAAATTTTTTACAAAAGAACAGGAAGATATTCTGTGTAACTACATTAAAACCTGCAGCAATATGGCTTACGGTCTAACCACAGTAGCTCTAAGACGCATTTGATGTAGCTAAAGTAAACAAATTGAACATACCAAAATCATAGACAGAACGTAGAATGGCTGGTATCGACTGGCTTTGTGCATTTATGAAAAGAAACAATTTCCTAACCTGTCTAACCTGTCAGGCTGGATGACAGCAGAAATTTTTTTACAAGTATTAGAACCTTTTATCAAATACAGCAGCAGTTCCAAAGAAAATCAGTGACTGCTAATATTTGATAACCACGAGAGCCACGTTACAGTGGAAGTAATCATGAAGGCTCGAGAAGCAGGTGTCCATATACTCGTTGTTGTGTTGACGTTACCCCTACATTGTAGCAACAAACTCCAGACCTTTGATGTGACTGTCTTTGGGCTTTTCAAGGCATAGTATACTGCTGCATGTAAGGCTTGGCCACTGAATCATCTAGGAACGACTATCACATTTTAGGTTGGTTGGTACAGCACACGATAAAGCTCTCTTACCTCAAAATATTGGGTCAGGCTTTGAAAAAACAGGGATATATCCACTCAATCCAAACGTTTTTAGAAAGAGCGACTTTCTTGGATCGGCAGTGACAGATCGTCCTTATGGAAATTGTAGAAGAGGAGTCCGTCAAGAACGTCATCCCAGGACTATCGACTGTAAACTCTGTTCATCTAGAGCTAAGTCCTGAAACGCCCTCTAGAACTACCAAACAAAATAAAAATTTCATTTCACCAGAGATTTTGCAAGGATATCAAAGGCCAAGGCAAAAAAGTTAATAGGAAACCGAGAGAGAAGAAGAATAGTAGTATCTTTACAAGGACGCATGTTGGTTTCTTACACAATGAAACCGAAAGTTACCCGTGTTGTGGACATTGAGAGTTCTTCGGATGAAAGTGAACCAATTTTAAATTTGGGAGATAGAGATTATAATGATTAGGTACAAGTAGGTAGAAGTAGAGGTTCCTGATATTACTTTCGTGAAGAAAGAAGATGTCAGATTTGTTCTTCCAAATCCAACGCCATTTCACAATAACAAGAGGTTGACTACATCTTATAATAAATTTGAAATAAATTTTGGTCATCTAGACGTTTGCTAATTAGCCTACATTTTCAGATATCCGATCTTATGTTTTCTTGGGAAATAAGTATTTTATGAAGTTATAATGATCATTTTTTTATGCTTCATATCGCACTATGGAATATTCTTGTCATGTGTCTCACCGTGTACCAGTAATATGTCTCTTGTTTTTAAAGTTACATAACTTTTTTGAATTAAGAATACAGGCCTTTATATTTCTGAAAGTGATATTATATAAAATACCAAAAATCATTGTGGCTGAAGCTGTCAGTTCTTATCAATGATAAAAATTATCTCACTGTGAACCACCTTCCCTTATCTACATGGATGATTAAAAAGTTCGTTAAATAATTTTTATTTAGTTTCTAGCCGTAATTCCGCTAAAAAAATCTATCATTCTCTAACATGTATGTCTAAATGTAAGTTTAGCATTTTCGAATGCCCTTTTTTTATCATATTATTTAAATATATTCTACTTTAGTTGTCGTTAATTTTTTTCGTACCTACTCTGCTAATAATAATTAAGAATTGCCCAAAAAATGAAAAACAAAGCTATCAAGTTTGTGAAATGGTTAACTTTAACAATTTAAGGCGTAAAATTAACATATACAATACACAATTTGTATGGAAAATTATTTTATAACAACTAAACCGATGTAAGGCCTATCTGCTAAGGCACGTTATACAAAATCCACATGGACAAAATGGAATTTTGAACAACTTGGCAACACTTTCCGGACGATGACAGTTGGAGATTAGGTAAATAAGCTAAAAGTTTAAGAATTTAAACACAATAATTTAAAATTCAGTCTTTAAAACTAATAATTACCGCCAAATTTTAATTAATAATGATGAACCTTGACAATAACATTTATATTTATTGTAAAACTATGAACAACGAAACCCAAACGTTATGCAACTTACTTAACGCAGATATGTTTTTATTAATGCCCTCAGTCTGGCGCTTGTGTGTTTGGGTAAACGATGATTAATATACTTGAGTACCTACCTATATTACATCTTTGGTTTGCATCTATAAAAATCGTCATAATTATTATTGTTCAATTGTTTATGTTAGAACTTTTCGCTTGGAGTTTATAAGACGTACCTATATCAGCGTCCAAAATGGTTATGGATTACAGAGAACATTTTTGAAAGTAGTTCGAATGGTTCATTTTACATCAATTTTTTTTCTCTGTATATGAATACAGAATTAATATAGATTTCTGTCTATATCTAAGTGTAGTGCCGGACTGGCTCAAAAAATGCCCCAACTCTAAGCGTGAGGCGCCGGCGCTTTTTATATCAATCTTTTTTTAAATCCCAATGCATGTAAAGTAAATCGATATTATTAGTGAATGTTTTTAAGTTTAATTTTTATTTAAATCGATAAACTTTAATATCCGTCAGGGCGAGGAGTTTCTCACTGTCCCTTATACTTCGTTATACTCTTTTGTACTCCATGCAATACATTTTTAAAAAGTGTGAGTAACTTTTGGTTACTGGTAAGTAAGTTTGGTTATTGGTAAGGACAATACCAGGCTGGTTTCAGAGGTGGTAAATCAACAATTCATCAGATTTCAACCCTAAGACAAATTCTAGAGAAAACACTGGAATACGGTGTAGACACGCACCACATATTTATAGACTACAAGGCAGCCTACGACTCTGTAAATAGAAGAGAATTGTTTAGAGCAATGATAGACCTAGGAGTACCAAATCAGTTGGTAAGTTTAACCAAACTAACCCTTGAAAAAGTTGAATGCAAAGTACGAATCCAGGGGGAACTCTCTGAACCTTTTAAAACAAATAACGGGCTACGTCAGGGAGACCCACTCTCCTGTATACTATTCAATCTAGCTCTGGAAAAAGTAATACGTACGTCACAAATCACAACTACCGGTTCAATATATAACAAATCTGTGCAAATCTTAGCATATGCTGATGATATCAATATTGTTGGGAGAACGGAAAACGCAGCACGAGAGGCGTACGTAGCATTAAAGGAAGCGGCTACAAAAATGGGTTTAATAATAAACATCAACAAAACAAAATACATGAAAATAGGTACGCAACCACAAACACTACGGCCACTTGTTATAGAAAATGACGTCATCGAAGCAGTTAACGAATTTGTATACCTGGGAACGCTCGTCAATACTGAAAATGACACTACCGCAGAGATAAACCGCAGAATTTGCACGGCTAATAGATGCTATTTTGGGCTTAATCTCCTTTTTAAATCTACAGTTATATCAAGAAATACAAAAGTAAAACTCTACAAAACAATAATACGCCCAGTCCTAACATATGGTTCAGAAACCTGGACTTTAACAAAAAGCAATGAAAACATGTTAGGATGTTTCGAAAGAAAAATACTAAGGCGCATCTATGGAGCGGTAAATGAAAATGGTGTCTGGAGAAGACGATACAACTTCGAACTCTATAGGATATACCAGGAACCAGATATCGTAAAACACATAAAGATAGGACGTCTGAGGTGGGTAGGCCATGTTATGCGGATGGAGCAAACCGACCCAGCTAGAAAAACGCTCCTTGATAGACCTATTGGTCAAAGAAGAAGAGGAAGACCCAGAACAAGATTCCTAGATAACATCGATGAAGACATGAGAAATATGGAAATACGTGCTTGGCGGAGGAAGGCGATGGATAGGGACGACTGGAGAAAAATTCTTGGGGAGGCTAGGACCCACACAGGGTTGTAAAGCCAAAATGATGATGATGAGTAACTTTTCAACAAATTCTACAGAAGAATCTACTCATTCAAAAAATTTGAGAAAAACATGGTGATTGGTAGTCAATAGAACTCCCTTTCTGGACTTATTTAGATTTTTTAGTGCACTCAAGGGTTCCATAAAACATACATACTTTCGAAAATAGGGTATTTTATGGTTCTATGAATTTACTCTTTAAAAAAATCTGAAAAAAATTCTTAATTTATAACTATTTATTATACTTATTTCTTCCTTTGTATTTATAACTTTGTTTATGTGGCTTTTAAATTTATATATATATATATATATATATATATATATATATATATATATAAATATATATATATATATAAATATATATATATATATATATATATATATATATATATATATTTATATATATATATATTTATATATATATATATATATTTATATATTTATATATATATATATATATATTTATATATATATATATATATATATATAAATATATATAAATATATATATATATATAAATATATAAATATATATATATATATATATATATATATATATATATAAATATATATATATATATATATATTTATATATAAATATATATATATATATATATATATTTATATATAAATATATATATATATATATATATATATATATATATATATTTATATATATATATATATATATATATATATATATATATATATATATATATATATATATATATATATATATATATATATGAAAATTACTGAGGTCTCGGGAAGAACCGCGTTGAGAATTTAAAACTCGACGTTTCGGCACCCATTTTGGAGCCATTATCAAGAGTGATACGGTTCGGTTCGAGTTCGGGGTCTCAATCTGCCTACTCCCCTCACTCGAGACGTACCAGTATCGTGTTCTATATTGCAAGAACTGTCTCTCGGCACTGAGGTCTCAATCTGCCTACTCCTCAGTGTCGAGTGACAACCGGTCTTACCCTGTGTGGCTGCTTTTATACTCGCTGTATGCGCGGGAACGGTATGCGCTGACGTGGTCTGAACTGACGTGGCCTGAGCGGTGTGGGCGGCAATCGTTTCGCGTCATCGCGCGTGTTCAAGCTGTTAGGCCGTTTTTCGATTTCGATAGCTTCACGAATGATTCTCGCTTTTAATGAGCGGATGGGAGCGATGGTTTTTGCTTTTTCGAAATCTATTTTGTGGCCTGTCTGAATATGATGTTGGGCTAGGGCTGAAGTGGTATCGGAATGTTTGACTGATAGAGAATGTTCGTAAATACGGTTATGGATTCGTCGGTTTGACTGTCCTACGTATGTACGTGGGCAACTTGAACAAGGTATCTCGTAGACACCATGGTCTTCATTGGGGATTTGGTCTTTTACGGATCTGACGAGATTGGACAATTTGGAGTGAGTGGTGAAGATGGTTTTGATATTAAGAGGGATAAGAGTTCTACTGATCTTGTCAGTAACACCTTTAATGAAAGGTAGAAAGATTTTGGGTTGATCCGGCGGCAAGGTTTCTTTTTTGGATGGAATGGGGTTTAGAAGTTTTTGAATACTTCTATTTATTTGGGTTTTGTGGTAGCCGTTTTGTAGGAGTGTTTGTCTTATTGAATTGATTTCGGATGACCTGTGATTGTTGTCGCTAAGTCTTATGGAACGGGAAATAAGAGTGTTGATGACTGAATTAAGTTGGGCGGGGTGATGATGTGACTGGGCATTGAGATAGCGGTTTGTATGAGTGGGTTTCCGGTACACGGAATAGGAAAAACTGTGAGGTGGATTTTTCTGAATAAGAACATCAAGGAATGGCAAAGACGCTTCAGACTCAACTTCCATCGTGAATTGAATGCTGGGATGTATTCCATTCAGGTGGGAGAGGAAGAGATCTAATGTGTCTTTACCATGGGGCCAAATGACAAAGGTGTCATCAACGTACCGTAACCAGCAGGTGGGTTTGAGACTTGACGAGGACAAGGCTACTGTTTCGAAATATTCCATGTAGATATCTGCTATTACGGGAAAGAGGGGCGATCCCATTGGGGCACCTTTGATTTGAAGATAGTGTTACGTAAAAATATGAGTCATAGTTTTAACCTTTAAAACATGTTTTTATTCACTAATAATTCTGTTCTATTGTAGAAATTTTGGCGAAGGATTTTAATTCAAATTATGGTGAATCATCCAACTAGATGCTTCTCGATTTTTCGATGCAAGACAATGCGATCTTTCGATGCTGTTCTAGTATATCAGGATTTCGTATATAAATACAACATTTTTATATGGAGGGACAGTTAATTCTCAAGACCCGCTCTCGCGAATTTGTTACGTACGGATATAATAAATTATTGTCAGATAAGTTAATATAAATAAAGAAATAAATTAAATCCGTAAGTGTTATAAATATTGAACCTTTTAATAAATTCACAACAAATGGTGCCAGAAGTGAGATCGAACATAAATTAGACTTATAATAATAATACAAGTGAATACGTAAAATAAATTGTGAAAATGGCTACGATTTATGAGCTGACAGTGACTAATTTAAGAAGACATCTCGAAGACAGAGAATTAGCTTCTACCGGAAAAAAGGTTTAGTCCAACGACTAAAGAACGCTTTGCTAGAAGAAGGACTAGATCCAGAGACTTATATATTTGAAGATGCTGTCCTCTTGTCGATTTCGAAAGTTTCTGGTGATGTAGCCAAAGTTTCTGGTGATGTAGCCAAAGTTTCTGGTGATGTAGCCAAAGTTTCTGGTGATGTAGCCAAAGTTTCTGGTGACATCGCATCATTAGAGAACAAAGTTTCTGGTGACATCGCATCATTGGAGAACAAAGTTTCTAACGAGATTTCTTCTTTGGAAAGCAAAGTTTCTGCTAACATCTCTTTGGAAATCTCTAAAGTCACTTCTGAGATGCCTGCCCTCGACGATAGAATGTCGTCGTTAAAAAACCAAGTTGCTGCCGATATGTTGGCCTTCGAAGAAAAGATATGGAAAGAGATGGAAAAGAAGCTGGAGGAAACAGGGACAGCAGAGAGAGGAAACAATCCGATTACAGTGGAGATAAAAGAAGACGAGACGAAATGTAAGTTGGAGACACGGCCGAAATTTGAAGGAAGTGGAGGTTCTATTCATGTTAAAGTCCCAACTTTCGACGGAAAATCATCATGGAACAACTACATGAAACAGTTCGAATCAGCCGCAAGAGCAAATGGATGGTCTGAAAAAGAAAAGGCGGTAAACCTGACTATCGCTCTTCGAGGAGATGCCTTAGATGTGCTTCAGACCATAGCCGTAGAGGAGACCGATGATTTCGAACAACTGAAGAAGAGGTTAAATATGCGATATGTCCACGAACATTTGGAGCATGTATATCAGTCACAGCTTAAAAATCGTAGACAGAAGAAAGATGAGGCTCTTCAAGAATATGAGGTAGATATTGCCAGATTAGTACGATATGCTTATCCAACAGCTCCCGAAGACATGATGGAAAAATTGGCCGTGCAAACATTTATTGATGGTCTTCGTGATCATGAAATGCAGAGAACACTGCGATTAGCTCGTCACAAGACGCTGGTTGATGTCCTATCCGCCGCCCTCGAATACGAGTCAGCTACGCAGGCCTCTGGCGGGTACAGTAAAGTTAGGACTGTAAAAGAGGAAGAAGATGAAGATAAACTTGACCAGCTCGTTAATATGATAAAAAGCATGACATACAAGAAAACGAAGACCATCAGATACTGGAATTGTGGCGAAATAGGACACGTACGAAGCTCCTGTAAGCACCCTAGGTACGACGCAAATCAAGAAACTCACCATCAGGAAAACTAGAACGGGTCAGCCTTAGGGGGGCAGCTTCGACCCAGAACTTTTCCAAAGACCCTCTCATACTAATAGCTTCTTTGAAATGTCGTGAAGATAGTGTATATGTAGATGGAGACATAAATGGTAAAAAGCATACGTTGTTGGTGGATACCGGAGCGACCAGAACCATTATACGCCCGACAGTTATAAACAGCCGAAAGAAACTGTTACCAACGAGGTTACGACTTCGGACCGCTACAGGTGAAAATGCCAACATTCATGGAGAAATCCAGGTACAATTGGGAATTGGAGCAGAAAAGTTTGTCCATACTGTTATAGTTGCTGACATCGAAGAGGATGTTATATTAGGAATGGACGTAATGAATATGCATGGATTCCAATTGGATTTTAAGAATAAGGTAATCAAAGTTGGCAACGAGGAGGTATTTCTCCATCCACATAATGACAACACTGTGCAAGCAGTCATTACAGAAGATACAGTCGTGCCTGCGAGAAGCGAAACGATCATAGTAGCGCGACTACAGGGAATTGTAGACGAAGGGAGACCTGTTATGATGGAGCCTTGGAACCACGACGATGAGGTTGGCCGTGGAATCATAATTGGAAAGGAATTGGTGACTTCGGCTAAAGAAATTCCTGTGAGACTTATCAATGTCAACGACTACCCAGTGACCATAAAGAAAGAGACAAAAGTAGGAACTTGTGTACCTGTGACATCCATAATCCGTCAGGCGACAACATCTGATAATTCCAACGACAAATTCGACCAAATGGTTGCAGTTGCAGGACAGTCTCTAAATCAGATGGAAAAAAGGAAATTAAGGGAATTTCTTCGGCAGTATCGTGATATTTTCGTACCGAAAGGAGGAAAGACGGGAAGAACTACCGTTGTTAAGCATAAAATTGATACTGGTAATGCTAAGCCAATTCGTCAAACAGCTCGACGATTACCACAGGCGAAAAGAGAGGAAGCTGAAACGATTGTTCAGGAAATGAAGAAAGACGGGGTGATAGAACCTTCTACGAGCCCATGGGTCTCTCCGGTGGTCCTGGTTAAGAAGAAAGACGGAACGACGAGGTTCTGTGTGGATTAGCGTTTGCTGAACAACGTTACCAAGAAAGATAGTTATCCTCTGCCTCGGATCGATGACACATTGGACACATTGGCTGGAAGTAAATTGTTTTCTACTTTGGATTTGAAGTCTGGATACTGGCAGGTAGAAATGGACCCAGTCGATAAAGAAAAGACAGCCTTCACCACAGGATCTGGATTGTGGCAATTCAACGTTATGCCATTTGGACTTTGTAATGCTCCTGCGACATTTGAGAGGCTTATGGAAAATGTGTTGAGAGGGTTATCTTGGAAAACATGCCTGGTTTATTTAGATGACATAATCGTCTTGGGGGAGACATTCGAAGACCATTTGAGGAATTTAGAAAACGTTTTTAATCGACTTAAAGCTGCCCAATTGATGTTAAACCCCAAGAAGTGCCAGCTATTTCAAGGTAAAGTCAATTATCTGGGTCATATAGTCAGTAAAGGAGTGGCCGTGGATAAGAGAAAAATCGATTCCATTAAGGAATGGCCAAAACCAACTGACAAACATCAAGTGAGAAGTTTTCTTGGACTATGTACTTACTACCGGAGGTTTATTAAGAAGTTTGCAGATATCGCTAAGCCATTAACGCGACTTACGGAGGAAGCAAGAGATTACCGCTGGGATACAGACTGCCAAAATGCCTTTGAGACCTTGAAAAAGCATTTAATAACAGCACCAATTTTAGGGTATCCACTGCCAGAAGGAGAGTTCATCTTAGATACAGATGCAAGTAATGTGGGAATTGGAGGAGTGCTGTCTCAGATTCAAGGAGAACAGGAACGAGTCCTCGGATATTTTAGTAAAGTTCTTTCAAAACCTGAGCGGAATTATTGCGTCACGAGAAGAGAACTTCTGGCAGTAGTGAAATCAGTAGAGCACTTCTATCAATACCTCTATGGAAGGAAGTTTTTAATCCGAACCGACCATGCCGCCCTTAAGAAGTGGTTGATGCAGTTTAAGAATCCAGAGGGTCAGATAGCCAGGTGGATCGAACGACTCCAAGAATACGATTTTAAGATTGAGCACCGAGCCGGAGTTAGCCACAGAAACGCTGATTCTCTTTCCAGACGGCCATGCCCAGCAGAGTGTCCCCACTGCAACAAAACGGAATCCAAGGAAGCAGCAGTGCTAAGAACGACGATTGTCAACGACGACTGGACGCCTACTAAGATAAGGGAAGAACAAGAGAGAGATCCAGTTATACAGAAAATCCGAAAATGGAAAGAGGAAAACCGTCGACCACCTTGGCAGGAAATATCAAACCTATGCTCAGTAGTTAAGACGTATTGGGCCCAGTGGGACTCATTTATCATCGAAGATGGCTTGCTTAAACGAGTCCTGGAAAATGATGACGGTTCAGAGAAGAGAAGACAGTTGGTGATCCCAAAGAGCAGAATAGCCGAAGTACTTCGTCAGTTACACGACAGTCCATCGGGAGGGCATTTTGGTGTAAGGAAAACCCTTCAGCGAATTCGGGAACGGTTTTATTGGATGAACAGTTCCGACGACGTAAAAGACTGGTGTAAGAAATGTACTATTTGTGCTACGAGTAACGGGCCTCACCGGAAAAGGAGAGCTCCTATGAGACAATATAATGTTGGAAGCCCGTTTGAAAGAATAGCTTTGGACATTGCAGGGCCATTTCCAGAAAGTGAAAATGGGGGCAAGTACATGTTGGTAGTAATGGATTACTTCACTAAGTGAGTCGAGATTTACGCATTTCCAGACCAGAAGGCCGCCACCGTTGCATATAAGTTGATCCAAGAATATATCAGCCGATTTGGAGTGCCTTTGGAGATCCATAGTGACCAAGGCAGGAACTTCGAAAGTGATCTATTCCAAGGAATATGTGATAGACTAGGCATGAAGAAAACAAGAACTACCGCGTATCATCCGCAATCGGATGGTATGGTAGAACGAATGAATAGGACAGTTGGCAAGTATTTGACAAAGATGGTGTCCGATCATCAGCGAGACTGGGACCAATACCTTCCGTTCTTCACAATGGCCTACAGATCTGCTGTTAACGAATCAACGGGCCAGACACCAGCCAGAGTCCTATTCGGACGCGAAATGCGACTACCTTGTGATCTAGAATTTGGGTGTCGACCTGGAGAAGATGTAGCAGGTGAAGATTATGTGATCGAATTACGAAGAAGAATGGACGATGTACATGAGTTGGTCCGTTCCCACCTTCAGATCGCTAGCGACCGAATGAAGAAACGGTACGATACACAAGCCGAAAAGGGTTGCTTTAAGAAGAACGACAAAGTATGGCTGTATAATCCCAAGAAGCGAAAAGGTTGTTCTCCCAAATTGCAGCAGTTTTGGGAAGGTCCATACCTCATCATGGAGAAGATCAACGATGTCATCTACCGAATAAGCAAGATTCCGAGGGGAAAGCCGATGATAGTACACCATAACCGGTTGGCATCTTTCGAAGGTGACCACGACGTAGATGAAGAAGTGGAAGTAAACCAAGTCCAAGATGTGTTTGACATCACGTTTGAGGAATTCATGGGTGCCTATGGAGGTACCGGTAAAGCGAGACATGGTGTTACCACTGAAGAAAAGCAAGATCTACTCGCGCTCCCCGATGACTACTCGCTGGCCCTTACCATCCCGGCCAGTATCAAAGACGCACCAGGGTTGGCATCCGTCTTTCGAAGGAAGTTTGGTCGAGTTGCAGAACTTCAATGCCAAGTGCCAGCTCCCGGTAAAACCTTGAAACTCCAAGATGCATCACGTTACCTTTTCTACCTGGTAACAAAAGACACTGCCCGTGACCAACCTACCTACCGAGATGTATGGGAAGCCTTACTTCAATTGAGAGGGCACGTACTAGAGTCCGACGTGCAAAAGTTAGCCATGCCAAAGTTGGAGTGCCGCCAATTAGATTGGAGGGTTATCCGAAATATGGTGGAGGAGATCTTTAAAGACACCGAAGTCCAGGTGTTAGTCTGTTGCAATCCGCATAATTACTGGTGCGGAGAGAAAACCGTCCCTTGTCATTTTTATACAACTGGAAGTTGTAAAAGAGGGTCCAGTTGCCGATACCAGCATACCGTTCCAGTTCTAGTCCCAACAAGGTTCCAGGAGGAACCATCTTTTGAGAGGGGGGCAATGTTACGTAAAAATATGAGTCATAGTTTTAACCTTTAAAACATGTTTTTATTCACTAATAATTCTGTTCTATTGTAGAAATTTTGGCGAAGGATTTTAATTCAAATTATGGTGAATCATCCAACTAGATGCTTCTCGATTTTTCGATGCAAGACAATGCGATCTTTCGATGCTGTTCTAGTATATCAGGATTTCGTATATAAATACAACATTTTTATATGGAGGGACAGTTAATTCTCAAGACCCGCTCTCGCGAATTTGTTACGTACGGATATAATAAATTATTGTCAGATAAGTTAATATAAATAAAGAAATAAATTAAATCCGTAAGTGTTATAAATATTGAACCTTTTAATAAATTCACAACAATAGAAATTATTTTGGAACGTGAAATATGTATTAGACATGCAGTGTTTTATAAGAGATAATGTGTCTTGGGGAATTTGATGTTTAGAGTCCAAGATGGATATATATATATATATATATATATATATATATATATATAAATCCATGATTTGAAGATAGAAATGATTTTGGAACGTGAAATATGTATTAGACATGCAGTGTTTTATAAGAGATAATGTGTCTTGGGGAATTTGATGTTTAGAGTCCAAGATGGATATATATATATATATATATATATATATATATATATATATATATATATATATATATATATATATATTTATATATATATATATGTTAGATCACTAATTTTGGATTTAACTTTTTAAAAAAGAACTTTATTTGTTACAAATTAAATATTAAATAATAGTACAAAATTAAATTAATTTAAAATGACTACAATAACTGGACTGGTCGAAGTTGCAGCTAAGAGTGGTTCCGGCATCTGAAAATGGTAATTTATAGGTTTGGTATGAAATGCTGAATCGCTGTTCCCATGAATATTGGCCAACGGTTCGTACAAAGTTCTACTGCGTGCTCAGCGGTTTCTATGGGAATGGGATGATGAAATCTGAAGTCGGCGAACTTAAGCTAGTTCAAGGTTAATATTTTCTCATATAACAGCTCCCCTTATTAGTGAAAAGTCAATGCCATTGCTTTGACTTTTACAGAGTAATTGGTGTTTCTGCTTCGCTTTCTTGTTGGACATTGGGTCTTCTTCTGAAGGAGGCTAAGCCCTGAAGTTTCTGTCTAATGGAATTTCTGCGTGGTAATGAAGTTGGAGGCTGATCCTTGGACAAGGAGATTGCAATTTTTGGGAATATTTTGGTTCGGTATTTGCAGAAAAGGTATAAGATAACTAGGATAATAATCAGGGATAAGGTTGATATAGTGAATAAGGATAGATGTTCCTCAATAAATGATTGGCTCAAAATATGGTCCAGTTCTTCTGAATATTGGTCCAATTTGTGTTGTACAATATTTAAGTCATCTACGTTGATCTTACTGAGTTTTAGTGGTTTCAATTTTGAAAGGTGACTCTTTGTCTCAAAATGGTCACAGCATCTGTAGGGTACGTTAACTGGGTGACTTCTATACGTCATATTTGTATATTTCTCAATTTGGTCTCTAGCATGAATTCTGGTACTGCCGATGAATGCAATACATTCGGGAATTAATCTTAAGATTGAATTTGTTTTGATTATTTGTGTAATGACGTCTTTTCTTGCACATTTGATTGTTACTGGTAATGGATCGGAAATGGTTAGTAACCATAAATTTCGGTCAATTTCTTGTACATTGTAACCTTGTGCCAAGAGCATGGACATCTGGCAAGTTTTTGGTAAGTTGCTGAGAGGTTTCAAAAGCTGGGCTTCACATATAGCATCTGTGTCTATGGGATACGGAAGAATGTCTGTACACATTCTTTGGTTTTGACTGATTTGTTTGCATTTTTCGGTGTCCATGGGTAAAACATATGAAATTGAATCATCTCACGCTATGTATTTATGAACAGTTGAAAGTAAATGATGAAAACCAGTTTGATTATCTAATATTGGTATTGAATATAATTGATACAAGGTGAATATTTCGGGATCAACTAACGGAATTTCGAGGACGAAAACAATTTTTGAATCAAGCTGATAAGCTTGCAGTTTTATTATGTCAATATACTGAGCTATATTTGACATATAAGTGGGTAGAGGCAATACGTTATTCTGTAATGACTGTGAGATTTCTTTTAATGCGTCCATTAAGTCTATGGGCGAAATAATAGAACTATGTAGAATTTGCAGGCGAGAGAATGTGATAGAATTTAGTATATCATTTAAATAATTTTCTAAAAATACGTAGCTTTCCATTAAGGACTCACATAAATCTAGTATTTGTAATTGTGCTTGGTAAAAGGAGATGTCATTATTAATGTCCAGAAGTGTAGTCTCGATAGTTTTTAAGTCTTTGTTAAAAGTTTCTTCGTCTATTTGCAATTTTTGAATTGTAGTGTTGAAAGTTCTTATAACTGAAGTGGTAACAGATATTTGATTTTTTAGGAGATTTTCAATTTGAGTTTCATCGGAATTTATCTTATTTATACATTTATTAAAGTATTCGCCATCAGAGGCGTCTAAATTTCCAGTAATAGATTTCCAGATTGTTCCAATACCATTTACTAAACCGCGTTTTAGGCGTTTATTATAAGGTACTGTGTCAGAGGTTATTTCTTTATATTTTAAATTAACGGAGTTTGAGATTTGTTTTAGCAGAATAACATGTGTCTGTACTTCGGCTTGAAAGGCAAGTTTTCTCGGTGTATCCACGAATAAATTTTTCTAACAGGTTTTCCAAAATTCTGTCATTATTGGATATTGTAGTTTTGATAGGTAATAATTCTTTGTAAACAAGTAAAGTCCATTTGTCATTAGATATTCGTATAGTTCCTTTTTCATGAAAAAATATTCCAATTGTGTTATTAATTGGAGTGAGGAGAATTTGGGATTGGACGATAGGAAGGAGTCCATAGAATCTGTAAAGGAAAATTATTCAAAATAAGGTTTCAGTCTGTCAAAATTTACTTTAGAGGTTTGGTTAGTTTTGGGGTTAAGGATAATTGCGGAATTTGTAAAAACTTCTTGAATTTCGAAAGGTCCATTAAAAAGATTATCCGATTTTGATTTAATTTGGGATTCTTTTACGTAAACTTTGTCACCAATTTTAAAATCAGGTCTTCGTTCTGAAATATTCTCGTCAAATCTTACTTTCGCCTTTTCTTTCTGTCTTTCTGTTTTAGCTCTGGCTACTTTATAAAAATATTCCACGCGATTATTCAGGTCTCGAATATATTTACTCATTAGTGTTTTTTGATTGTATAGAGTTTCTGGTGGTCGGCCTGCAGTGTGCCCAAATATAAGTTCATATGGTGTGAAACCGTGGGTCTTATTCTTTGTGTTGTTATAGCATATTATTGCATAAGGAAGTATAGTGAAGGGATGATCGTTTGGGTTCTCGGCTTGATTTGCTCTAATCATTTCTGAGAGTGTGGCATGAAACCTTTCTATAGATCCATTAGATTGTGGATGGTTAACGCTAGAAAATGTTAGTTTAATGTCGTATAATTCGCATAGATCTTTGATTATAGCATTCTCGAATTCTCGACCGCAGTCACAATGAATTCTTAGTGGTGTTCCATAATGTTGAAAAAAGAGTAGGTAAAAGTCTTGACTACTGTTACTGCCTTTTTGTCTTCCAAAGGTTAGGCTTGCGTGAATTTTGTCAATTCGTCACGAATAGTTAAAGCGTAGTTCCTAGTAGGGTATTAGAATATATCCATATTTATTCTTTCGAATGGTGTTTTTGGAGTTTCTGTTGTGACTAGTGGTCCACTTAAGTTTTTCCTGCAAATCTTAACTTTTTGGCAAATTTCACATGCTTTTACAAATTTCTCTACATCTTTTGTTAAATTCTTCCAATTGTATTTCTGCTTTATTCTTCTGACAGTTTCGTTTATTCCTCGATGTAAATTGTTTTTACCACAATGGTAATAATCTAAAATTTGAGGGATTTCGTCTTCGCTGGCTGTTTTAATTATATTTTGACAGATTCTTAATTTTAATTCTTTGTCAGCAAAAATATAAGAAAATATTTCTAGGATAGGTAGTTCGAGATTATTTTCGACGCAATATATTTTTGATTCATCGAATTGATCTTTATTTGCAAAAAGTACAAGAAACAAGTGTGATATTACTCGTTCGGGATCAAACGGTAATGGTATAATAAAATATTTTCGATCTTTTACAGTTTTGCTGTGTACAATATTAATTCTTCGGTTACTATATTCCATGTTTTCTTCGAATATGTCATTCATTATGTTCTCGTGGAGTTCTTCAAGTTTATTTTGCCAAAAAAATGTAACAATATTTTTGTTGGATTTGTCTAATAAGTCCGTATTCGATGTTTCAATTTTAGAATAATCGATTATTGACTTTGTTCTATACAGTTCGATAAACTTGTCAAGCTCTTCGGACATTTTTTCTATATTTTCTTCATCGTCGTCTTCGTTTTCTTGAGTTTCCGTGTCATCTTCATTCGATTCATGTAATGAGATTTTTGATTGAAAGTTTGCACAATCCTTGAAATGGTTAATCTTTATCCTTGAGAGGGCATCTGCATTTCTGTTTATTTTTCCTGCGCGATGTTCTATTTTATAATTGTATTCTTCGAGTTTTAGGCGCCAACGCGCTAATCGGCTTCCGGGATCTTTTATCGAGAAAAGCCATGTAAGGGGTCGATGATCGGTAATCAGGGTGAATTTTCGGCCAAAAAGATATGGTCTAAAATGTTTGACTGCCCATACGATAGCTAATAGTTCTCTCTCTATAATCGAATATTTTGTTTCGGCACCGCATAAAGTTCTGGAGGCATAAGCTATGGGTAAATCTTTTCCAATAGGGCCTTGCGATAGAACGGCTCCAATCGCGAATGCACTAGCGTCAGTTGTGAGTAAAAATGGTTCCTCAAAATTGGGATATATAAGTATTGGATCTGAAGTTAAAATATTTTTGAGTTCGTTAAAGGCTTCTTTGCAATCAGAATTAAAAATAAAAGGTACGTCTTTCTGAAGTAGTTTCGTAAGTGGTTTAGAAATTTTGGCAAAATTTGGAATAAATCTTCTATAGTAACCGGCTAAGCCTAAGAATGATTTTATTTCTTTGGTGTTCTTTGGTTCCGGGAAGTTTTTGATGCAAGATATTTTAACTGGATTTGTTTTTACACCATTTTCTGTTACAAGGTGGCCCAAATATGCTACTTCTTTTCTTAAAAATTCGCACTTGTCTGGCTGTATTTTTAAATTTGCTTTTCGTAACCTTTTAAAAACTTCTGTTAGTCGTGACATGTGATCATGAATAGTGGGTGAGTAGATAATTATGTCATCCATATACACTAAGCATCTTTCGTTTTGTATTCCTAAGAGGATGTTGTCCATTACTCTTTGGAAAGTAGATGGAGCATTCATTAGTCCGAATGGCATGCGGACAAATTCGTAATGTCCATTTTCGACGGAAAAGGCCGTTTTCTGGATGTCTTGTGGCTCGATTTCAATCTGGTGAAATCCAGACGCTAAATCTAGTGTTGTGAAGTATTGGCATCTTCCTAGTTGGTCCAATAGTTCTGATATTTGTGGTAGAGGATAACGGTCTTGTACTGTGAGTTCGTTGAGTTTTCGATAATCAATAACAACTCGCCATTTTTGTTTTCCTGACGCATCTAATTTCTTCGGTACGACCCAGACTGGACTCGACCAGGGCGAGACACTTTTCTGGATTATTCCTTCTTCTAACATTTTATTAATTTGCGTCTTTACCTCTTCCTTATATATTTGAGGATATCTATAGGATTTAGTGAAGATAGGTTTAGCGTTGTTTGTTTCGATTTTGTGCTTGATTTCGTTTGTGAAGGTCAGTTTGTCGCCTTCGACATAAAATATATCTGCGTATTCAGTACATATATCTAGAATTAGTTCTTGTTCTTCGCAATTTAGATGATCAATTCTTAGTTGTTCTTTAATTATTCGTGTTCTATCTACTACGGGTTCTTCAAAATCATTTCCGTTGTAGGATAGGATTGTTTCCGAATTTTTGAAAGGTTCGATTGAAATGTCTGAAAATTCGATTGTCTTCGGCATAGCATTAGCATTTAGTACGGAAGTTAAGAATTCTCCATTTTCATCTACATGGACTAATGCATGAGGTAATCTAACTTTTTCTATTTCTTGAGCTGATAATTTTTTTGTTTGTCTCGTGTCCTACTTTGTGAAGGGTGACAGTTTTAAAATTTGTATGCAACTGTCGGGATTTAAGATCTATTACGCATTCATAATGATCTAGAAAGTCTAGGCCTATTATGCCATCGAAATCAATGTCTAAATTGAAAATAAAGACTTTGTGAGGATTATTGTCAGTGAAGGGAATTAGGACAGATTCTGTTATTAACAATTTTTGATCGGTTATACCTTGAATAGTAACGTTTTCAGGAAATCTATTATGATAATTGCGTGCTGTGTTTTCTTTGAAAACAGTGATTCCAGCACCTGTGTCGATTAAAAGTTTAAAAGTGTTGGTAGCATCGTTAATGTAATATAAATTTTTGGAACTCATTGTATGAAATGGGGTTACATGAATGTCTGTTCGGGAAAATTGAGATTCGGGTGAAAGTTGTCCAAGTTGAGTGCTTGGATTTATTCTTGGATATTCGTAATATCCGTTGAGGGGTTCGTATGATTGGGAGGATGATTTCGATTCTGAAGTGAAAGAAAATCCTGATAATTTTGTGTGTTATTGGTTTCGTAAATGTTATCAGTTTGTGGATTATTTTCTGTATAATAATCTGTTTCATAGTTTTCATAATTATCGGTATTATAATAATTATCTGTATAGTACTCGTCTGTATAATAGTTCATTTCATCAGGGTATTCGTTTAAAACATGTGCTCTTTGGAAGTTTGGGTTTCTTTGAATAACAGATGGACGATTTTGATTTTGATTTTGAGATGAAAAGGAAGGTCTCTGTTGGTTGAAATTTGGATTATTGGACGAATATTGATTCCTATTAGGGTTCTGATTGTTTTGATAGTTGTTAGGTCCATTATTATATTGGTTTTGGTAACCGTGTGGCCTAGAAAAAGTTTGGTTTGGCTGTACGAAACGTGAAGAGCGGCATTCACTATTTAGATGACCAATGCGGCCACAATTTGTACATTTTGTAAACTGAGATGAGGGTCTTCTCATTGGTTGAGAGGATTTAGGAATAGTTGATCTAGAATTAGATTTTTGTTCTTCAAAATATGACAATTGAAGTTCGCGTCTAATACGATTGCTTGCTTCAATTAGATCTTTTGGATTACTAGCCCTAATAATTTGTCCTAGACGGGGTTCTAAACCGGTTAAAAGTGTGTTTAGGGCCATGGTATCGATTAAGTCACATTGGGCAGTTTTTTTATCCGGGGATAAATTTGCTACTTGGATCGAGGCGTGCATTTTTGCATTCAGAACTTGTAAACGGTTAAAGAAAGTTAGAGGAGATTCGTTAGATAGTTGTCTTAGTCTTTGTAAGTCTTGTATTAGGGAGGTCAGGTCTCTACTGTCTCCGAAATGTAGATTTAGTAATTGTTTTATTTCTGTATAAGAAATTGGTTTTCTAGAATTAATAAGCTGTGCAGCTTTACCTTTGAGTTTATTTTTTACGTGAATCGTTAATAGAACGCGCTGATCGCCTGTGGCCATTTTAAAAGCACAGTCGCACGCATCTAAAAATGTAGAAAGAGAAATCGGATCGCCTTCAAATTCTGGGATAATAGAAAATATTTCCGAAAGCTTGTATGGTTCGATTTCTTGTTGAGTCTGGGAACGTGTCTCAGGCATTTTTCGAGATATTTTTAAATGAAAATGAAAAATAGAAGTATGGAGAAATATAAAATGTCTCAGTATGTAAGGGAGAAAAAAAATGTGGTGGTATATAAAGGGCAAAAATGTATCAATATAAAAATATCAAATAATATATCAACAAAAATGTATCAAATATACCAAATAAAAATATATCAAGAGAAAATATACCAAAATATAGCAAGTAAAAAAAAATATGTCAATAAAATATCAGTATAAAATAGTATGTAAAGAAATATCAATAATTTCAAATATTAGATAATCAACTTGTATTTTTTTTATGTATCTTGATTAATTGACTTGCAGTATAGTCAATTTCGTAAATTATTATAACAAAATTATTAACGAGATGATTCAAAATCCACTTACATAAAGAACATCGGGACGCCTTGTTCTCTCTGCTCAGCTACCAGGGGCTTCACTAGGTGTTTCTTCCGTAGATTACAGGAGTGAGGTTGTTCGGAGATGCTTTCTTCTTTAAGGGTTGTCTTGTTCTCTCTGCTCGGCTACCAGGGGCTTCACTAGGTGTTCCTTCCGTAGGTCACAGGAGTGAGGACTTCCGTAGATTCTTTGTTCCGTTAAGGGATGAGAATCCGCCGCTGCCAGTGAGTATACACGTGTTCTAGCAACGTTAACCGGATCCTACTGACTTTGCGCCAATTGTTAGATCACTAATCACGGATTTAACTTTTTAAAAAAGAACTTTATTTGTTACAAATTAAATATTAAATAATAGTACAAAATTAAATTAATTTAAAATGACTGCAATAACTGGACTGGTCGAAGTTGCAGCTAAGAGTGGTTCCGGCATCTGAAAATGGTAACTTATAGGTTTGGTATGAAATGCTGAATCGCTGTTCCCATGAATATTGGCCAACGGTTCGTACAAAGTTCTACTGCGTGCTCAGCGGTTTCTATGGGAATGGGATGATGAAATCTGAAGTCGGCGAACTTAAGCTAGTTCAAGGTTAATATTTTCTCATATAACATATATATACAGTATGGTGGAAATGAAAGGAATAAATTCGTTATTTCGTAAACCGGAGACTTTAAGGAAAAATCCTGAAACCCGTCGATTTTTATTTTTAAATAAGCTATTCGTAAGAATACATTTTTATTTTTGACGTCATCTATGTGAGCGTGATGACGTCATTACTAAAATTTTTGAATAGAAAGGGGGGTATTGTAATACATCATTTGAAAGGTCTTTTAAATACCTATTCAGCTATATCAATGTGTCTAAGTAATTAAAGTTTGTAATTGTTTAAAAAAATAATTAAATTTTTATTATTACAATAAATATTTATTAAGTATTATTCAATAAATACAACGAAACCTAAATTAAGTGCTCAAATTGTTTAGCTTCAGCTAAAATACAATGAGAAAGGCGTGCCGCGAACTCTTCTCTAACATTCTCTAAAACTTCCGGAGTTATTTGAACAACCTCATTACGTATTCTTTCTTTCAGTTCATTAATATTTTGTGGTCTTTGATACACCTTACTTTTTAAATATCCCCATAAAAAGAAATCAAGAGGAGTCAAATCAGGTGACCTAGGCGGCCATTCTATTGTTCCTCTTCGACCTATCCACCGATTTGGAAAGACGTTGTTTAAGTAGTTGCGTACCAAGACAGCATAGTGTGGAGGCGCACCATCTTGGTGTAGCCATAAATCATTTCTGTTTGGAAACAACCGGTTCAATTCTTGAAGAAAGAAATTTTGAAGAAATTCTAAATATCGAGGACCTGTTAAGTTTTCTTCGAAAAACTATGGTCCAATACACCTATTATCTATTATTCCCAACCAAACATTAATTTTCTCTGGGTATTGAGTACGGTACTCTTGCATCCAGTGTGGATTTTCCGTAGCCCAGTACCGATAAGTTTGACGATTGACATGACCGTTTAGTAGAAATGTAGCTTCATCAGAGAAAATAATCTTTTTTAAAAACATCGGATCTCTGTTATTTCGTTCCATTATAATGTCACAAAATTCAATTCGTCTATCAAAATCATCTTCCATAAGTTCTTGTACTAAACTTACTTTGTCGGGATGCCACTTTTCCTTCTTTAGCTGTTTAAGAACTGTTGAATGGTCCATTTTATGATCTAATGCTACTTGCCGTGAACTGTTATGAGGATTATCTTGAAAAGCTAACAGAACGTCTACTTGTTGGTTTTCAGATATTGGTTTTCTACTACCTTTAGGAAGGTCTTTAACATGACCCGTGTCTCTAAATTTTTTCTCAATTTTGCTTACAATGGATTGTGAAATTGGTTCTCGACGGGGGTATTTATTATTAAATAACGCACATACTTCTTTCTGCGTACGTGTTTTATCTCCATAACCAATTATGAGAATTTCAATTCTTTGGGTTTCAGTTAGCTTCATGTTCAAAGATACAAAGACTTTTTGAATACGTTTACTACAATAATACTATTAATCACTTGACAGAAAGATAATTAAGTTTGAATGTCCAACTATCAATGTTTATATTGATAAGGTAACTAGTTTTTTTAAAAAGGTAAAAAGAAGATCCAGAAGAAAATTTCAAAAGACATTTCATTACCAGTGATGGCCTTTATAAAATTTATTTTTGGGTGTCAGTAATACATCATATCAATACTTAATAAATATTTATTGTAATAATAAATATTTAATAATTTTTTTAAACAATTACAAACATCAAATACTCAGACATATTGATATGGCTGAATAGATATTTAAAAGACCTTTCAAATGATGTATTACAATACCCCCCTTTCTATTTAAAAATTTTAGCAATGACGTCATCACGCTCACATAGATGACGTCAAAAATAAAAATGTATTCTTACGAATAGCTTATTTAAAAATAAAAATCGACGGGTTTCAGGATTTTTCCTTAAAGTCTCCGGAAAACACTTTTCCTGGAAGAAAATTCAGAGTAGTATATTAAACCAAATATACATATCAAATTTCATAACTATCGGTTAAGCCATTTGGAAGGAGTATGGCAATTGACTATGTGACACTAATATGGCTATTAAAAAACAGGGGTTTTAATATAAGGGTGAAAATTAAGTGTTGTATGTATTTTTTAATGCCACAATATAAAAAATAACAAACTTTGCCCAAAAAATAAACTATCAAAAAATAACTAAAAATCACGTTGTTAGAGTATAATAAAACAAACACAAAAAACTTTTTTATGTATTGTTACAAAGATTTATAGAATGCTGATGCTGAATAACAACTGGGAATGTGATTATTCTTTACTAAATCCAAGAGATCTTTTTTCTTATTGTCTTATTCTTTACTAAATCCAAGAGATCTTTTTTCTTATTGTCTTTAATATTAAGTACACTTTTGTAGGCCTGTTGTAAGGTACTTGGAATTGTATTGTTTTTTCTTCGGCAGAGATCTACTTGCTTGAACTCTTCATCTTTATAGGATGTCATGCCTATATCGTCACACAATTTTTTAAGCGAATAAAAATCCTCTTCTTCTTATAGTGTCCTATAGTGCGTTGGCGAATTATCTTAAGGCCAGACGTCTGTTTTTAGCGTCATGCAAAAGATCGCCAGTGTTATTTATGCCTGTCCAGTTCTTTATGTTCCGTAGCCACGTCATTTGTTTGCGAACTACTCCTCTCTTGCCTTCAATCTTTCCCTGGATGATTAGTTGAGGTATTGCGTATTTTTTCCTCTCAGAATATAGCCGAGGTATCCAATTTTTCGTACCTTGATCAAATTGAGTAGTTCTCTCTCAGTATTTGCATTTCTTAAGACTTCCTCATTGCTCACCCGATCTGTCCATGGTATGCGGAACATTCTTCGCAAGGTCCACATTTCGAAGGCCTCCAATTTATTAATGGAAGGTACTCTTAACGTCCATGTTTCCATGCCGTATAACAATATGGACCATACATAGCATTTAACCATCCTGTAGCGGAGATTAAAGATTGAGGTTACATAGGAGCGGTTTCAATTTGATAAAAGCTTGTCTTGCTTGTTCGGTACGGCATTTTATTTCTTGTTGAGGATCCCATTGGTCATTCATTATCCTTCCCAAGTATTTAAATGTTTTCACTTGATCGCTTATAGCATTATCTACTTGCAGTTGTATTCTGCAAAATTGTATTCTGTTGTATTCTGCACTAAAAAGTGCGTTTTTTCTTATTGCCATGCATTTAGTTTTTCCAGAATTTATCTTCAAGCCATATATTTTTCCTACGTGTTTATTCCTAGGTGTTTATTTTATTTAACATCAACTGCATATCATGTTCGTTGTCTGTTATTATCGCGGTGCCGTCGGTGTAACGAATGTTATTTATCGGGAACCCGTTTACCTTTATTCCACACTCAAAGCGTTCCAGTGCCTCTGCAAAAATGTTCTCCACATAGAGATTGAAGAGCATAGGAGACAAAATACACCCCTCTTAAAATTTCAAATTCTTCTGTGTTGGTTGATTTGTTCAGTCTCACTCATGCTTTTTGATTCTAATAGAGATTCTGGATAACTCTTATGTCTTTCTTGTCAATGTTAGCGTTGTGTAGAATTTTTATCATTGCGTCATGTTTTACGGTGTCAAACGCTTTTTCATAATCGAGGAATGTTATGACTACATCCTTTCGTTGATCCATGCAGTTTTGTACAAGCGTATTCAAGCAGAAAGCTGCTTCACGTGTACCCAGTCTGCTCTTGAAACCAAATTGTGTCTCACCGCTTAGATCTTCCAGCTTTCTGAACATTCTTGTGTAAAGGATACGAAGAAACACCTTAAAAAAAATCCAAAAAACCGAATTCATTTACATGGTAAGGTTCTTTCTTTTTTTTGCCAAACGAATGATTTGTACATACTGACTTGGCAGATAGATAGGACCAGATTTTAAACTTTTCTTTATAGCCTTCTCAATAGTTTAATGAACAGAGTCGCCTTCATTCTGACTATATCCACTTATCAAATATTCATGGGTTATTGAACCTATTTTAGGGTATTTATCCAGAGCCTAAATATACATAGCAATTAAAAATCTATTTTTTTGTTGGCCACAACAATTATCTGAAAAGAAAACGAAGTCAAGCCCAGCTTTATTGTTAGAAGTGCCCAGTTTTTTTTTCTATGAAATTAAGTACACATGAACATATTTCATCACTCCCCTTATTTCCATGCCCTTCATGGTATCAATTCAACTTCGATTTATAATAAAAAACAGATACAGTTCCTTGCGGCGCAGGAAGAACTGCTTGCAAGTCATAGACATGTAATTGTGATTCGCATTTGCTTGGTCCTTTTCTTTTCTCGATAAATCTTTTTCTTCCAAATGTAATACATACTTGTGTTCCAATATTTCCTTAGCTTCTCCTATGGCATTTTCATATGTATCAAACAACTCATAGCGATCTTTTCTGGGTATAAAGAAACTAATGTTAAACTCTGTTAAAATTTTTTGAGAACAACACTAAATTTGCGTGCGGTAGATTGTTTTCCTGGCAATTTTTTTTATAGTCATTAAATATATCAGTTAAATTTTGTCCACCTTCGATGTATTCCCTATTGGTTTGCTTGCGAAGATAGTGGCTCTCAATACGACGAATCGATCGAATGTGCTCACGAACTCCGTCTTTAATCGATGGATCCACTTTTTTATGGTTTTTGTGTTTACCTCTTTAAGTCTACTTCCAGGAACCCTTTTTCAGCTTTGTCAACGACCGTTCTTGTAATTTGAATGTTGATATCTAGCGTAGCCATAAAAAAGTATTTGCATACGCGAACTTGCTCCTTATTATTTATATGAAAGTAGTATGCATTATTATGTTGTCTAGGCCTCTCTGCACTGCTGTACCTGTACGCTGGTTTGACTGGTTTCATGCATTTGTGAATGAAATCCCCCTGTCTATTTATATTTTCCAGGACCCAATATTTTTTAAAAATATCTTTCCTGGTATTTTCATATATTTTATTAGAGCATTTTAGCCGGCATTTATCTCCACCAGCAGGTCTGATACTCCTGGCAACAATAGGTTTTTGTGATTTAGATCTTGAGGTATATGCTTGGCCAAAGTTTCGTAATTTCTTGGGTTTGTTACTTAACCAGTTTTCTGCTTCCACTGCTACTCGCTTTTTCCCTCTTTTTTTTTAGGACTGGCAATTTTGGTGTCTGCTGGATGAGTTCTTGCTAATTGGGTCTCTGCTAGTTGAGTATCTGGTACTTTAGGTCCTGATCCTTGTAAGTTGGCTGCTAGAGTGTCTGCAACTTCAACTTCTGGTACTTGAATGCTTGCTACTGGAGTATTTACTGCTTGAAAGTCCGCAAGTGGAGTGTCAGCTACCTGGCTTACATTGTGTGAATTCGACAAGAAACCATTGCAACCTGTACTATAACTACTGCTTGAGCTAGAACTATCACTTGATGTAGAAGATGAGGACGAACTAGCGCTACTAGAATCTGATTCATAGTTTGGATCTTTTATGGAATCATCATCATTATCGCTCACGAAGTCAGAGATTTGGAGTTCGTTTTTCCCTTCTGGTGAAAGGACAACCCGTAATAATGATGCACCAGGCTTATTATTATCGTTATCCGTAGTTATAACATAGTTTGCATTATCATAAGAAACAAGTGCAGCATTTTCCTCTTCTAAAAGATGTCTTTCTGAGATTTCTGAAAAAGAAGAAACATTATTATAGCTAAAATAAAAACTTTAGGCACGTTATTTTTTTATTACTCAATATCAGATTACCTGAGTTTCGCACTTGATCTGGTGCATAACGTTTTGATTTTATTTTCTTTGCAAGGGCCATAATTCTGCTTATCCTTGAACTCGATGAACTTTGCATATTATGAAACCAGCCTGTTTGCTGCAACAAAAATAATAATAAATAAAAACAAGGAAGGATAACCTACAGTCATAAAAAAGAAACGTCAGTGGATTTGAAAATCATATGTGCCGGTTCTGCAACAGTCCTATTCTCAAAATAGTTTGAAAAAATATACTTACATATTCAAAAAAACTGGCTAAACTCAAAATGTGATACTTTTCCGCACCATGCAAAAGTACTTTCCTCGTTTACAACTTCGAAAAAACTGTCACAACACAAAAAAGAACAGTATTTTACTTATTGCCATAATCAGATATAACTAATAATTCACACAAAAACTGTTACAATTCTAAATGTGACTCTTTTCAGGATTAAGCACTACGTGTAGACTGTTATAAAGTCAAAGGTGACACTGTAGCGGAATGCATGCTAAGCTAACCTGTAAAAAACAAAAGTGTCACATCGCCATCTCGCGGTAAATAGTTCAAATATAAGAGTGACGCTTTTATGGAAGAAAGTACGACCTATTTTAATAGCATGGCCACCTCAATAATGGCAATTTTTGAGTTGTGACTCTTTTTTAGCGGAGGTGCGATATGTAATATTTCATAGGAATCGGTAAAATTTTTGTTTAAAAAATAAAATTTATTCGCATTAACCTATTCGCATTTCTATTTGTTGTAAACGTTTTAACGTTCGGCATTCCTTTCCTCAGGTAGCTATAGCTTCCTGAGAATGAGATAATAAGAATTATTATAATTTTCACTGTTTGTTGACCACGCAGATTTACCGACCTACGTCAACATACTGTAACACTGACACGTACCTACGTGACTATTCAATAAACGTTCTTAAACAAAAAGTGTTAAAATTTGTCTCCGCAAAAAGTAAATAGTAGGAGTTACACCATCTCACACCTTCTCTCAACATTACAAGCTTAAGTATGTGAATTTTTCCATCACTTCAAAGCTAGAGGTATCAACAGTGATTTAGTGCCTAATGTTTATGACTCTACTGTTGGGTGTTAATACCATCATTTTCGTTTTTCCTCCATGTATTTGTAGGTCCTTTTTTTAGTCATTTGGGAAAGTGTTGTGCATTTCCCTGTCCCAGTCAGATATGTGTTTCAAACGCTTGTGATTGTTCACCCTATATTTCTACTTTGCAAACAACTTTTTTCAAAATTCGAATATACTAATTCCGTTAGATATAATAAATCTTTACCTCATAATTCTAAATATCTCCGGATGTCTGAAAAAAAAAATCAGATATGAAACTTGTGGTGTCTTCTATTTATCAGAATATTTTAAACTTTTTTATGGTTTTCTAGGAATAGCAGCATAACGGAATGGCAGGAAGAATGGACAAGTGAGCATGAGAATGATGATCATGAGATTATATATATATATATATATATATATATATATATATATATATATATATATATATATATATATATATATATACAGTAGACTCCCTCTATAACGAGAACTAAAATGACAGACTAATTACCTCGTTATAAGCCGATCTCGTTATATCAGACAATCATAATACTGTGCATACATATGAATCTGTAGTTTTCTAAACCATTAACTTCCTATAGTGAAGCCATTCGGAGCAATATAAGATGCTAATAAATATTGTTTGAATGGCGTTTTTGAAAAAAAGTTATTTACTTTTATTGTCAATGAAATATATTAAAACATAAAAGAGTTGTTTACTTTTATTATCAATGATATACGTTAGAACAAAAAAGCTGTACTTAAATTTTTTTCCAACTACATAATGTATAAATCGTATTTTCAAGGATAACATAAACTATTGCTTCTGCAATTTTAAGAACTTTGTCATTTTTAACTGCTTTAAATGGTCCAGTATCATTCTATCATATATTTTCTAAAGATGTGAAACAGTTGTATTTATTCATTGTAAAGAAGTTTATTGCGGGCTGCAGTTAAGTTTATTGAGGGGCTGTTTGAAAAGGTATTTATTTATAGCCACGACCGGACTAAAAACGTAAAAAACACGTTTTTGGATCTTATTTATAATAGGTATATCTCTCGTTATAACCAAATTTGCCTCGCTATAGACGGTTATAGTTCAATAGAAATTTCACGGGACATCTAATGTATCTCGTTATAAGCGAAACCTCGTAATAACCGTGTTCGGTATAGAGGGAGTATACTGTATATACTTCTTCTTAGAGCCTTCTTTCAGTGCGTCACAGTTTTTCGATTTCTTTCTAACGCATTAAGTTGGATGTGATGAAAAAAGCGGCAGTTCCGTGATTAAAACACGAAAATATTACAGCGTTGCATGCATAACCGGTCTATTCTTAACCTACGCTTGATTCGTTGATATTTGAAATGCGCGTCTTCTCTAGCCAATCAGTTACACGAGTCACGAACATTTGACGTAAAACTTCATTCATGTTGGCCATCCTTTCGAAGTGTGAAGAGTGAAGTGATTCTTGTCGGTTCAGGTCAAGGTTAGTAGATATTTAACATCTACTAACCTTGGGTTCAGGTCAGTATTTGACTTATTTCATAGCGTTGTTATGCATTATTTGTGTTAACCTATATTTTTTATTTTGTTTTGGTTTTCATTAAAATATTTTTAAAATGCCAAGATTTACGGAAAAGGAACAAGTTCTGATACTTAAATATTTTGAATTGGAAAAAGAAGCTGGACAAACTTTATTACCAATTTCTGCTGTTCGTGAAGTAAGTTTAAAATTACACTGAAAATAAAATTGTTTTATTTTTACCTACTGTTTATTTCAGCGTGTTGCTGAGGCGTTAGGAATTTCTTTGCCAACAATAAGACGATTGGTAAATGAAGGTGTCCAAAAAGATTCTGATTATTCAATCACAATGAGCCAATCAGTAGCCACGAGTCGTAAACCGACATTATTAATAAATAAATACGAACATGCCATCAGGATGTGTGTATACAGAATGTTTAGTAAAGGTAAGAAAGAGCATTACAACAGTATAGTTAAAATATTTTACCATATTTCTAATAGAAAGGCAGGAGTAACTAATTTTCATAGACATTTCATTTAATAAATTGTTACTGACAACTAGTTACATATAGAAATGAAAAGTGAATATAAAAAGAATACTACAGAATTAAGTACCAAGTATTGTAATAAAGATTTAAGAGTCCTCTTTGCCTTTTAGCTGAAGTTTATGCATTTACCTTGTGCAGTTTGGTAAAATATATAGATATATTTTTATAACTCTTATACTTTGGATTATTCAAATATGGTTATTACGATTTATGAAAGGAGTACTGTTGCATATAGCAATTCAATAGACAAATTCCTAATATCAAAACTAACATGTTACTTTACATTCTTAATATTTTTCCTAGAAGAGTCACTATGGTGTCTTTAAACTTTGATCGTTTTAGGTGAGCATGTGACTCTCTATACCCTGAAGCAAAAACTAGAGGAAGTGGATGAGATTAATATTTCTATTGCTGCACTTAGCAGAGCTTTAAAAGAATTAAAATTCAGATGGGTAAATTGTAGTGTTGCTAACAGAAAATATTTAATGGAACAACCACATGTGACTTTAAAAAGACTTCAGTTTTTGAAAGCCTATAAGGACAATGAAAGCAGTTTATACCCTTTAAAACCAGTTTTCTTGGATGAGACCTGGATATTTAGTAAAGGAGGATTCCGCAAGAGCTGGCAAGATGGCAGTGTTAATGCAGTCAGAAAGAAGAATGGAGAAGGTGTACGATACATTATTCTTAATGCAGGTTCTGAAAATGGGTTCATTGATAACTGTGAATTTATTTTTTAAAAGTGGAAGTAAATCTGGTGACTACCATGATTCAATGAATTCTGAGAATTTTGAAAAATGGTTTGAGCATCAGCTTTTACCAAATTTAGAAGAACCATCATTAATTATAATGGATAATGCATCATACCATTCAACTTTATTGGAAAAAATACCAAATGCTAGTTGGGCAAAACATTCTTTATTAGAATGGTTAAAAAACCGGCATATTAATTGTTCAATGACTATGATGAAGTTTGAGGTGATGGATATTGTAAAGAAGCATCTACCAGATAAAGTATTTAAGTGTGTATTAGAATTTATTTAGTAAGTGGCATTTTATATATATTTTGTTTTACAGATTGGATAGACTGGCCCTTCAATATGGCCATCGTGTCTTGAGACTGCCTCCATATCATTGTCAATTCAATCCAATAGAGAATGTTTGGTCTGACTGCAAAAGGTATTATGATGCCAATATAACTTCTGCTGGCGTTACAAACGAAGCCACAGTATTAAATGTGTGGAAAAAATCTTTACAACAGGTAAATTAATTTTTTTTTATTCTTAGATACTAACTTTGCTATAATTTAAGGTCACACCAGAAAAATGGAGGAAGTATGTTAGGCATGCAGAAAGCCTCATTAGTGAATATTGGGAGACAGCAAAAATAATGGACACAAACCACATATCTTCTATAGTCATTGATTTAAATGAATGGGATTGTGTATCTTCAGATGATGATTTTGTGGAAGTGCCAGAAATAAAATGACACCAAGCGGTTTTGTTTTTTTAATTTGTAAGATTATCGGTCTCTATTTTTTTTGTATTTATTTATTTATATTTTCTAATTTTCTCGTGTAATATTTAGTGTTATTTAGTTCCTTATAATCATAGTATCTTGTAGTTATTTAGAAGTGTGCATTTGTAGCTATTTAGTTATTCTTTTCCTTATGTTATAGTCTTAGATCTTTAGGTTGATTCCCACATATTTCATTAATAATTCTATTATCAATTAATAATTGTAGTCTATTGTGTTTTTATGGTTTTTAGATATTAGGTTGTTGGTTCTTACTTACTTTAACCCATTAACATCTAAAAAGAAACTAGAGTGGAAAAAATGGAAAACACCAAAATTATGATGTTTGGTTTAACTTTGATTTTTAAATTGACAAATGGTAGAATTGATTGTCCCTCTCTTGTGAGTCAGAGTATTCTTAGAGTATCATATTACCATGATTTGCATTATCTATGTACTTTTAATGTTCCATTTTATAGAAAAACCCATGGGCCAATGGCCCACTGAATAGATACTTTGTTAAACAACCTGAATGTAGAATGTAGATGTATTTAATATGTCTCTCAATGAATATATAAATATTTGTAGAAAGTTACTGGTACGTTATAGGCACCATGGTGTATGTATATATATATATATATATATATATATATATATATATATATATATATATATATATATATATATATATATATTATATGTACATACATATGTTGTAAGGTTCTAACCGTTTTAACTATGTAACTTTGTATGTTGTGTACCTATGGGTATCTAATTGAGCATATTGACGAACTGATGTTGTTGCACGAAAGGCAACGATACATCTTCAAATATATGAAATAGCAGCATACGTTGTTGTTTCATTCTCCAAATTGACAGATATCCTTATTTAGACACCCATAGGTACACAACATATGAAGTTTTATTTTCCCGTCTTTATAGTGCTGGATCTTAGAATCATAGAGTTAACTACTGGATTTATAGGTTTTAAGATTTAATTACATATAATATATAAGTGTACTTAAACCACTATTTTATATATTGTAAATTGTAACATTTAATGGGTTTGTCCCGTATATTAAATAAATTAAATTAAATGTTGGGTGACATCTATTACATATATATTCAAAAAAAAAATTTTTTTCAATTTGAAATACAAGGGCGTTCTCAAATGGGTTTAGGTATTTGTATGGTATTTTTCAAAACATCCAGTTTTCCTGGAAAATGAAAGCCTTTGGTGACTTCAATTCTGGAACCAGCTTTTCTATTTCTTGGTGTTCTTGAAGTGATACCATCTCCCAAATAACTATAGTCTATATGACGACGGAATTCTCACTATTTACATCACATTTTCAGTATAAATTTGATGAGGTTTCCAGGCATTGGCACTGGTCATGTCAGGAAAGTACGTAAATAAAACCCACCATGACTTTTTACCTTTTAAACTTATTCGATATAACGATATGCACTGATCATGCGCATCTACTACACCCATTCCAGATATTGTTGTGAAGCTATTTTCTTGTGGCATTTTAAATTAATTACTATTTAAATGGGAATTAGCCATAATTAAAGGTTAAAATACGTTTATTGATGTTTCAATTTCCACTTCGGAAAAAAAAGGATTTCCGAAGTGGGAATTAAAACGTCAATAAACGTATTTTAACCTTTAATTGTGGCTTATTCCCATTTAAATAGTAATTAACCCATTCCAGAATTGTAGGAAGCAAACAATTTTAGACTCCATTACTGGACTTTTTTGTACACGATTTTCTATTTATGTAATTAATTTATAAGTTACGTAATAAACATCTTTGAAAACAGTATTTGTTTGCTTTTATAAAAAAATGGCGGCAAATATTTAATTGTATAACTAGAAAACGAACTAACTACACTTGTATTATATACTATTATAAAATAAACAATAAATGGATCGTTGTGTTGTCGTTTTTAAATGTTTCCATATTTATGAATTTAATAAACAATATTGTTTACTATTATTTAATCCACCTTGCAATAAAAGTAAGTACGGTTCTGGCATCTGTCACAATTCTCAATAATTACATGAAATAATTCTCGACACATCCAATACAGTATATGACGCACTGAAAGAAGGCTCTGAGAAGGTATATATAATAAAGTTTACGTATTTCTCTAAAAAATGTAATGCAGTTTTTTCTCTTAGTAAAATACAAATTATTTTGAGAGTTACTTTTTAATAAACGATAATGGGTAAATAAAAATTATAATTAAAATGAAATGTAATTAACGTAATAAAAATGAATGCTTGAGATTACAAAAAGTTCCTGTCGTTTGAGTCTACTTCTTTAATTTAGTATATGCAGATGGAACCACAACTTGATATAAAGCAGTATTTTCGTCATAACTTTTAAAAGTGACATCTAAATGAGCTCCTTCCTCAATTAGCAATTTTAGTTTGTCCTTAGCGTCAGGTACGTCAGGAACATCTAAAAAATACTGAATTTTAGCTCACAGTAAAACTTATGAAAAAAAAAAACATAAGAATTTTATATATTATAATATTTAAAAACGAACAACTTTGTTTGAGAACATAAAATAATGTCCCATTAAAATATTTCTATAAGTTGGCATCTGAGGAGAGACATTATAATGAAATTACGTACAAACACTTGGTTACGCCTTCCCTATTACCGGGATGTACATCATGGTTCTGCATACTACATATAGCTCCACAACTTCTATATGTACTAATAAAAAATTTCTGGATTGTTTTCCTTTATTGCACGAGTATATATTACCAAATAAAAAAATTAATCTTTTTATAAGAATCAAACTACAAACCATTAGCAGTGTGATAGAAAGAAAGATGACTGTACGGAGGATATTAACTTTTTCAGATATATTTTCCTAAAATTATGCAGCAATTCTAATACTTTTCTCCGAAATATATTTATAATCTTATATTTATAAAATATTTGTGTTAAGGCTGTTTTATCGGTGCACCTCGAAATTTGGACACGTTATTCGAAATTATGTTTCCTTTAAATTGATGGTCTTACTTTTTTTTTTTATTTTTTTTAAACTTCTGTTGAAAAATTGGATTATACTGTTTAACGTTCTATTATAACCAAACTTTTTACGCCCATCACTTGAAAGAGTTTTTTTTTCTGTTATCGTTGAATTTTTTTTCACCTTTCAGTGTCCAGTAATAATCGAGAAAAGCATGTTCCAACTTTGAAGAAAATTGCTAAAAAATACTGAAATCTAAAGGTGGGTACACATATGCGAGCCGAACGGTATACGTACAGTACGCGTACAGATCCTTGAAAAATATTCTACATCGTACTGATCGCATACTTATCTCGATCCATGGAAAGCGACAAACCAACAACGGACACACATGTGCGAAATGATTCATTTTATTTATAATTTGGGTACTGATTTATGTTCCTGTTTTTGCTTGTTTAACAAAAATAAAATTATGTACAGTAATCATCGACGTATAAATAAAGATTTTATCTTTATTTATACGTCCATGACAATAATCAGTTTACTGTTTTCTCACGTCTCTCTAGGAAGGAACACGTCATTCACACAATGTCGATTTGATGACACAATAAAAATGTTCGCTGCGTCTAGTAAGCGCCGTCCAAACTGAAAGCCGAGCTTCCTTTGAAGTCGTGAAATAAACCGCAACAATTTGGTTCGCGACGAGTCACGATGAAACAGTACGCAAGCGGTTTTTTCTGCCGTACACATTAACGAATATAGCGTTCACAAACGGTTCGCGAACAGTTCTGCTCGCAAATGTGTACCCGCCTTAATACTGAAACGTGTTACTCATCATTGGCGGTTAGTTTCATCGTTATCACCTTCGTGACGTCAAATCTCATGAACGTACGGTCAGTTAGTTCGCTTGAATTAGAATCCATTTTCAGTTATTCATTCTTGTATTTTCTTCATCAACTTGCTTAGTGTTTACACTTTACAGTATTCTTAGTTATTTTGAGAACATTGAAATTCTTTAGTTTACGGGTATGTTTAAGTAATATATTATTAGTTTAGTGGTTTAATAACATTAGATATGCAGATGACACTATAGTTTTTGCCGATAATCTGAATGACTTACTACAGATATTAACAAATCGCATAACAGAAGTCAGCAACAGATACGGACTAGCTCTTAACGTAAAGAAAACCAAATTTATGACAATTAGTAAAAAACCAATACTAAACGCTCAACTTACAATCAACCAACAGAATATCGAAAGAGTCGAGCAATATACATATCTAGGCACCAATTTAAATAGCCAATGGGACCACTCAACAGAAATTAAACAGCGAAAAATAAAAGCAAAAGCAGCATTCGTTAGAATGAGAACTATTTTCAACAGTCGAGACATATCATTAAAAACAAAATGGCGTCTATTGAACTGCTACATATTCACAGTTCTGCTCTACGGAATGGAAGCATGGACACTGACTGTTGGATCTATGAATCGGCTCGAAGCTTTCGAAATGTGGTGTTATAGGCGCATCTTACGTATATCCTGGGTTGACAGAGTTACTAATGTGGAGGTCCTGCGTAGAATGGGGAAAGAATGTGAAATTCTCATGACCGTCAAAACTAAAAAGTTGGAATATCTAGGACATGTAATGAGAAATCAAGAACGTTACGGCCTTCTCCAGCTGATTCTCCATTCTCAAGCGATGCCCGAAGGAGGAGGCGAATCGAAGGGGATTATATCCTTGGCGGAGTATGGGCGCACTGCCCCGTTGATTGTGGTATGGCAGTTTTAACCAAGGCGTACAAAAGGCAGCTCACCCGAGCAGATAGGAAGAGTCTGTTGATGATAGCCTGTGCGTACAGAACAGTGTCTGCCAAAGCGCTGGGAGTTATTACCGGGTGTATTCCGAAGCACATGCTAGTGAAGGAAAGAGGAAGAGTATACGAGAAGAAATCAAGATATAAAAAGAAAACGTTTAAAAAAGAAGAAAGGGAGAGGTTCATTATAGTGTGGCAAGAAGAATGGGACGAGATGAGGAGGTTGGCGCAGTGGACAAAGTCGCTGATTCCTAATCTAAAAATATGGATCGGCGTTTGACTACTTTCTGACGCAGATGCTCACAAGCCACGGTTATTTCAGGGCATACCTTTACAGATTCGGAAAGGCAGAAAGGGAAAAATGTTTGTACTGCAAAATATCGCATACTGTCTCACAAACTTGTGATAGATGGATAGCCGAGGGGAGCCTGCTTCAGGAAGAGCTAGAAAGTAGGGTGCAACCAGTCACGGAACTGGTGAAGAACATGCTTAGTATGTGAGCGCCTCCCCCCAAAAAGATGCATAAAAGACTACTGACCCAAACCAAGTGTAATCGAAGTAATGTAATTCTCTATATCTAGGTAAATTTGGCCAAAATAAAGACTTTTTCCTTCTTGGCATTTAAAAATCTAATTCGAAATATAAATATGCGCGAATCAGACTTTAAAATAATTGAATTCAAAAAAATTTAGTTCAGAACTGATGTGATATATATATATATATATATATATATATATATATATATATATATATATATATATATATATATATATCGAATTATTGTACTTACCTACTAATTCACAGAAAATTCCCAGCATATTAATTTTTTTCAAATAAGCAGGGAAACTACTTATCTTTTCCCTAGTTGTCGTAATTAGAGCTCCACAATCTACCGACGAAATCTCATAACTATTATCAATATTAGACAAAACAACCCCTCGGTACCATGTTTCTGAAAACAAAAATAAAAATAAATTAATTCGTTAAAAGTTTTCTCTTAAAACTTTAGTAAACTGGACGAATATTTCACTTTGTCACAAGAGTAAATAAATTACACTATACAGTAGAGATAAATATATAAAGAAAACGCTTCATATTTGCTAAAGCTTCCTTTGACGATGTAGCTACCAATCCAAATATATTTTAGATTTGCAGCATTACAAAGCAATTGTATAGATAAAGTACTTAGTATTGTCATATGAAAAGTATCTCTCTAATGTGGTTCACTATTTCTTTTAGACAAATCGACCTTGTTATTGCTTCGTAGGAGGTGTAGCTGAATGCTCCTTCTGTATCGAGAAATGCACCCAACATTACCCCTTCATTTTCCAAGGCATACTCCACCGTCTGTACGAGATGGTGCAGTACCGTTTCTGTAGAGTGTTGCTCGGTACGCATACTGTCCCTGATGCTTCGGATGTTCAACCAATACACTATCCCTAATATGCCTATTGAGCAGTTTTTCTAGAGTATTCAGTACGAATGACATCAGACTTATCGGCCTCAGAGATTTAACTTTTTTCTGTCCTGTTCTGCCAGGTTTGGGTATAAAAACTACCCTTGTTAGCCTGCAGTACATAATTTTTTATACAGAAGGTCACTTTCCTTCTGTAGAAGTATTGGATAAAACCCGTCCATGTTTATATGGCTCAAATGAGTTTATTTCTCATTTGATTTTGCCCTGGTTTAGCACTTCTTTGTATCCAGTTCAGTCTGCTGCCATAATATGTCTAGTGGTATGAGTTTTGTTTTAGACTCAGGAAAATGCACTCTGAAAAGTTTTCAGGGTCTCTTCACCATTCTGAGTGTATTCTCCTGTTTTTCTTTTGGCGCGAGCGAATATGATTCTATTTTTGCCCTTCTCAGATCCTTATTATTTCAGAGCTTTGCGATAATCGCCCCACTCACCTAATCTTTTGGCGAAATTATCGTCTGTAATTTGATTTGTAAGGTTGTCATTCAACCAGGGTACTTTTCTGTTGGAATTCCTCATTACCTCCGGAGAAATGTCTTCGAACATTGGCATAACGTCTTGAAGTTGTTCGGCGGCCATGTCCAGGTCCAATGCCTAAACAATATTCCAGGTCTTACTAGACGGTTTAAATCTTGTCACCTTAAACTCTTACTGATTATTAAGGTCTGCATTTATTCTTGGACACAAATTTATCAGTAGGACAAGACACAGGAATCGGTAAGATATGCTAGCAACTATTTAGAATCTCAATCTATGAACAAATATTGTCAGGCTCAAAATAGCCCAAGACAACGTCGGCGAACAGACGAATCCTTTGCCGTCACAAACTCCATATCTACATCATATTCAACAATGATCTTTGACAAATTTAATAATTCATCAGACGAAGAGGATATCCATGGGGCTAATATTGAAATAAAATTATACCTACAACGGAAGATTTAACCAAATGTGGATGTTTTAGAGTCTTGGAAAATTGCAGTAATTTTAAATGTACTCGCTGGCTCTGCTACTTTAGAAAGGAAGTTTTCTTGTACGTGCAGAATTGTGGAAGAGGAAAGTACCATCCGATAATTTGGACAAATTATTTTTGAATACCAATTACGATTTGGGTTTTTGGGAAAAAACGAAAAGTTTTTTAAGTTTTTTATCGATATTATTTTTGAAATTGTATGTATAATTATATTTTACTCTCGCTATAATGTGTTTTAAACTCCATTCGCTTAGCTCGGACAAATTTTGACAGATTCATTGTCGGAAACCTACAACACAACAATTCCTACTTCTCAGTATTAATAGCTCAAGTATCCTGCTATTACAGACTTCTTTCTTTAAAAAAAGAAGAATTATTCTAAATAGTCGAAGTGTATACTAAACCCATCAAATTTTGGGTAGTATATATTTAAAAAATATATATTTAGTTGTTATAATTTAACATAACTATTTATTATATGGTGCAGATAAATAAATATTGATTGTCGGTAATTCGCAAAGTTCTATTTTATTTACTATTTAGTTTGTTTACTATTAATATTGGCTGAGTACGGGTGCTTGGTTGTATAGTAATTTCCAGCCACTTTTAGTCTGTCAAAAAGTAACTAACTTCGCAAAAAAATAATTACTAAATTCACTAGACAGTTCGGACTGGGATTAGCGAACCGAGTTTATGTATATAATACGTTATAATATAACATAAAAGTTAATACTAAAACTAAAATTAGTAGAAGGAGGTATATAAGGTATTTACTTGTTTTGCACAAAATGCTGAAGTTGAGAAAAGATACAATTATATCATAAAACTATATTCTTATAGTGATACCAATAAAGCTGAAAAAGTAAAATATATTTTCCCAATAAAACTAAACGGTTTAAAACTTCAACCGGTCATATCTTAAAAGTAAGCACTCTTCTTTTATGAAACTGTTTAATTAATTTAGAAGTACTCACCCTCTTCTGTTTCATCTAATTTGTGTAAGACAAGGCACATTTCCCCTGCCTCTGGATCATATGGTTTAGTACCATTAAATTGAAGCAACTAAAAATTAAAAATACATATTACTCACCGATTTCAAATATGTAAGTGATATTATTAATTGTCTGATACACGTCGCTCGCTGAATTTAATAATAGTACAACTAAGAATTTTTTTGTTTTTTTCTTGCACTGGTTTGCAAATTGACTGTAGTTTTAATACACTTACAGCGTGTTGTGCTAATTTTTATCCCATGCCGCCTAAAACATTTACTGCGTGATAAAATATACGCTCACAACATATATCCTAATCCTTTATAACCACGTGATAGGAGGTAAAACCCTAGATTCGTTACATTCCGTCTCTACTGAAGATTTTTTCAAGAAATAAAAATTGTTTTACTGGCAGTTGCTGAGTTTCTTATTGTCACCTTGGATTGGAAATAAAGTCCAATATATAAAGGCAGCATTAAAGAATTAAAAAATAGAATATCAGAACAGTCAATGAGAAAACTAATATTAGTGACACTTAACTGCATGTTTGTAGGATTTGAATACTCGACAGAATGTTTTTAAAGTGCATTCCTTTTGTTGTGGTCCCATTTTATGAAAGAAAGAATAGAAACAAAGAATACTTCGTAACAGAATTAGGCTCAAATCGAAAGTCCATTTTATTTAAAGTGAAAACCACATAAAACAGATAATATTCTAACCATAAAATTCAATTAATGAGCCCGTTGAACATGAAAATTGTTTGTGATCGTTAATAATAATTGATTCCAAGCAACTTAATTTCAGATGAGTAAGCAAAGATGACTAATTCGTGTATAGCAAATTTGCGAAGCATTGTGTAGAAATTTTAAATTTAACAATTTATTTGCACCGATAGGTAACGAGTCAGTTATGTAAATAATATAAAGTCCGGTCCTAGTAAGCTGTTCCAAAACTATTGCTCCCCGTCGCAAAGACAATTGAGGGATTAGGAACATCAATAGGTGTTGTTCATTATTATAATACTGCGGTCGACTGGGTCATCCCACCAGCCTCAGGCCAAATTTCTTATATCTTGAACCAAACTATACAAATTCAACTAAGTAATTACTTGACATTTATCCTACTATACACAAAACGTTCATTCATTTGAAAATATTTTATTACTTATGTCAGGCGACAATTCTGAATTGTTCACCTGTCCAAAAATATTTATTCCAAACTGATAAAGAAATTTGGAATTGTTTGAAAAAACAGGTAAATAATGATCAAAAAAGGATTATGATAATTAGACTATTTATTTATAAGAACAGTATTTATAAGAAATCTAAAATACGTTAGTCAGTTGAAAAGCAGCGTCACTACAATAACAATTTTTTTCATATCGAATGTCAACAGAAGTTTTTTCCTTGGAAAATTTCAGATTTTCATCTCATTTCTAATTATGGCTCAAGTAAATTTCAATAATCTTTTTCACTTACGGAAATAATTAATCGACAAAATTTAATCGATCATTACATAATATTGTTTTGTCTATAAAAATTAAATTTGTTAAAAAGTGAATAAAACTGGAATTGTTTTTATGTTTATGTATTATGTAAAAACCAGTATAATCCCGCAGTAAACTTTACTGACCACAGTTTGACTTTCAACAACGATTATATAACGTCAGGGTGCCAAGGATAAAAATGGTATACTTGTATATTTAAGACATTCTGACGTTATACAATCATGAGCGTATACTAGTTCGCTGCCGCGGTCAGATTTTAATACCCCACAGAAAAGGGGCATAGGTAAATTCGCTCCGGCCATATATTTCTTAGAAAAGATATTTGAATAATGTCTTCGCAAACTTTGTATTTACCTATTAATACAACACTACCATCATTGTTTAAAAGAGTCTTTTTTAAACAATGCTACTATATAACACTACTTAAAAAACTTAAACACTACTAAAAACTATTAAAATTATAACGATAATATCACTAAAGTATTATGATGTTAGAGCTCATATTACCTTGTTCAATATTTGATTGGGTTTTTCCGTATCAGAAGTTGCAATTGATATATTTCTTTGAAAAGATTGGTAGGTAATTAATAGTCTACCTGAAATTTTATGATAAGAAATAGGGGTGGTGCGAATCTTAACATTATTACTTTAGTTCCAGTTTGAATGTCGTTATACCTAGTTCATGATCTGAACTAAGTGAAGTGTTAAGTGAAAAGGGCAAGTCAATGTTAGTTATTGACAATTACAAGTATATATATAATGGCTATACACCCCAGGGTGGGGTTAAACCGCGAACGCTTTCTAGATCCTATTTCAGTGTGGATCAGTCTCTTTTATTTATCTTATCTTCTTGACAATATCTCTCCATTTTTTCCTGTCTCTAGTTCTTCCTCTCCATTCTCTGACTCCTGCCCTTTGGAGGTCTTTTTCAACTTCTTGCAGCCCCTTTGATCTCGGTCTTCCCTTTCTCTTTCTTCCTCCTGGATTCCATTCTATCATTGCGTATGTCACTGCCTCATTGCCTGCTCGCCAAATGTGACCTAACCATTTAACTCTGCATTGCTTTATTTTAGTTACGATGTCTTCCTTAAGTTCTTCCTTAATCTCTGCATTTGTTCTGCTTCTATATTCATTGTGCTCTGTTCTGATTGGTCCTAGTATGGTTCTCATAATCTTTCTCTCTGCTATTCTTAAGTCTTCTTCATCTTTTTTAACCATCGTCATTGTTTCTCCTGCATATAATAATATTGGCCTAATTATGGTGTTATAAATGCTCATCTTAGTTTTCTTAGTCAGTGTTTTGCTTTTAAGTAATCTTTTGTTTGCAAAATAAGCTTTATTCGCTGCTACTATTTTTTCTTTTATTTCGGATTTCCTTTCTCCGGATTTGCTTATTATAACTCCTAGGTATTTGAAGTATTCTACTTCTTCAAACGCAGAACTTCATATTTTGATTTTTTCTTTCATTGGTTTTTTCCCTAATCTTAATATTTTTGTCTTATCTTGATTTAATCTTAGCCCCATTACCTCCCCTTTCTCTTTTATTTCTTCTAGCATTTCTTTCATTATTTTTCTGTTCTTTGCAATAATAGCAATATCGTCTGCATATGCAATTATTTGACCACCTTTTGTTCTGAGATTTCCTTTATTTATATTTCGTAGTACATATTCTATTGCTAGATTAAATAGCGTTGTTGATAAGGCATCTCCTTGTTTCATCCCTTTATTTATACTGAATTCCTCTGTCTCTCCTCTTTGTGTCTTTATGCTTATTTTTGTAGTTCTCATTGTCATTTCTATTAATTTTCTGAGTTTATGTGGAATTTTTAATTTTTTAAGTGCTATCATTAATCCGTTCCTTTTAATTGAATCAAATGCCTGTTTGAAGTCTATGAATAACATTTACAATTCTAATTTATACTTTATTTATACTTTATAAATACGTTTGCTTTTTCCATTATTTGTTTTATTGTGTGTATTGCATCTATTGTAGATCTTCCTTCTGTGAATCCACATTGGTACTGTCCTACTGTCTTCTTTGTGATCTTTGATAACTTCTTTTTTATTATTGATGTCAATATTTTATATGTTGTATTTAGTAACGTTATTCCTCTATAATTTTCACAGATTTGTTGGTCTCCCTTTTTATGTACTGTTATGATCTGGCCTACCTCCCAATCCCCTGGCATTTTCTCTTCTTTCCATATATTTTTCAATAGTGCCAGTATTTTTCTTCTTAGTTCCCTTCCTCCGTATTTTATTAGTTCCATATTAATTCCATCTTTACCAGGGGCTTTTCCATTTTTGCTTCTCTGTATTACTTCATCCAATTCCTCTAATGTTGGTTCTTTTGAAATTTCGATGTCTACTTCATCTGCTTCTTCTTCGTGCGCCGTTTCCTCCTCGTTGTGCATTTCTTCTTCTGTTGTTTCCTACGTTAAGAGCTCTCTGTAGTAATCTCTCCATACTTGCTTGTATTCTGGGTCCTCTATTATCACTGTTCCCTCTCTATTTTTTATTCTGTTTGTTTTGCCCTTGTATTTTTTGTTTTGTTCTTTAATCTTTTTGTAAAAACTTTTCGTATTTCTGTTTGTTCTTTCCTGTTCTATTTCCTGCATTTTTTTTGTCTACCCATCTTCTTTTATTTTGCCTGATCACTTTCTTAGCATTCCTTCCTTCCTTTATCTGTTCTTAGCCATTTATTTCTGGCTTGCACTTTTTTTCCTGTTATTTCTCTACATTCTTGGTTGTACCATCCGTTTTTTGTTTTAGCCTGACTTTTACCTACCTGCATATTGGCACCTTCTTCTATTGATTTTTTGATCGTCTCCTATTCTGTGTTTATATCTTCTGCTTTATATTTCTCTTTTATTTGAACTGTTACTGCCTCTTTATTATTATTACTCATTTTATTGACATTCCACTTTTTATGTTGGTTTTTTTGTTTTGTTTCAATTTTAACTTTTTGTCTTATAGAGGCTGTGACCATGTAGTGGTCTGAATCTGCACACGCACCTCTGAACGTTCTTACATCTTTTATTGACCGTTGTTTTCGTTTATTAATCATTATGTGATCAATTTGACTATATGTTTTCTGATCTGGTGACCTCCATGTTACCTTATGTATTTTAGGGTGTTCAAATTTTGTTGAGCTTATTAACAAATTTGTTCTTGTTGCTAGGTTACATAGTCTTTGCCCATTGTCATTCGTGTTTTCGTGTATTGTATGCTTTCCTGCAATTTGTTGTAAAAAGTCCTCTTTTCCAATCTGGACATTGATGTCTCCTAGTACAAATATGACATCTTCTTTGGGTATTCTAGCTCCTCTTCGACCCTATCATAAAAGATTCCCTTCTCGCCTGCATTGCTTGTTTCTATGGGGGCGTATAAATTCAAGACTGATATATTAAATGGTTTGTTGTTCACTCTAACATAGGCCATCCTTTCGCATATTGTTTTGAAATTTATAATTTTCTCTCTTAGGTGCCTTAGTATCATGAATCCCACGCCTTTTTACCCTTGCTTCTTTCCTCCTGAATATAACATTGGAAAGTCTTGTTTATCAATCTGTCCCTGCCCCTGTCCCTCCCAGCGTAATTCTTGCAGTGCTGCAATATCTATTTTATACTTTTTGAGTTCTTTTCCTATTTCTAGCATTTTTCCTGGAGCTAGCATAGTTCTTATGTTCTATGTGCTTATTTTCAACTCTTTATTTTTTTTGTTCTGTTGTCTTCGTCTTTTATTTTTGTTTTCTCGTCTCTCTTTCTTTATTTCACTTTTGTTGTACCCGAGTTTATCTGCAGTCATTTCCTGTTTCTTTGCCTCGTTTGTCAACGAATAATGCATCCTCTCATCCCTTGCTAGTTTTTTGAACCACCTCCATGAAGGTCCTCCAGCTAGTTGGTATTCTATTCCATCTCCTTTTCTATTATCAGTTTGTTGGCTTTAATTTGGACACGTTTACCTTTCTTTATTTCATCTTTTGCTATTCTTCGTATTTCCTTCTGTATTTGTAATTCCTCTGTCGTTAGATCATTGTTTATATATATTTTTTCTTTTTTCACTTCTTTAAGTTTACTTTTGTTTTCCATAATTTTTTTTTATTCTTTGTTTGGCAGTCTGACTAAACATGTTTTATCCCTAGTTTCACTGCTTCTTTTATATTTACGGTAATATTTAGCTTTTTTGTCATAAAATTTCCTATTACTTCTTTTATTATTCTTCTATCTTCAGTTTCTATTGTCATTCCCTGTATTATCACATTATTTTCTTTTCTTATTCTATCCAGCCTTTCAAGACGTCCTTTTGTATCATTTAGATCCTTTTTGATTTGTTCATTTTCTTTCCAGATTTCACTATTCTCTTGTTTTAGTTCTGCTAGTTCAGTTTTGAGTTCCCTCATTTCTTCTCTGTATTGTTTTTGTTCCATTTTTACTTCTTTTATATCAGTTTTTAATTCTTGTAACTCTATTGTTAAATTTTTTATCATATTTAGTATTTGATCTATTTTGTTTTCATCTCTGTGACTTTTAACTGGGCTTCTTTGTACTTTTTTACTGGGACCAAATAACAGTTCCTCTTCTTCTCTATTTCTTTTCCGATTGTCATCGGATGTATTATCATCTGAATCTATATTTCTTCTGCTACTACTCGCGATAGTAATTTATTTTCACGTTTTCTTCCTGGATAAATTAATTTTCAATTAAAATAATTGTCAGTTGCTTTGGAACGGTTTGATGTAGCAACGCCCACCTCTAGCTTTTAAAACTAATATATTAGCGTTAATTACCTGGGCCGGTTTTGTTTTTAGTTTTTTGTGTTGAGAGTTAATAAAATTTCCTTCGCCTTCCTAAATTTATAGAGGTTATGCACTTACCTCTCTTCCAATGTCTGCTATAATTATCATTAACACTTTTATTCTTCTATTACACTGCACGCAAAATCAGCAAAATTATCGACTCACAATAACCAAAAATTGAAATTATTATGAAGCAGAATTTACACACGTCTATTCCTTACACTAGAGATGAGACCTCCCCAATAAATATTTGTAACAGTGTAGTCGAATGTAGTCATAACCATACCCATGAAAGTTTATCAAAAACAGTGTTAAACCGGCAAAAATTAAGTAATAGTGTTAAGCAGAAGGCAATGGATGATTTGTGTGAAAAACCATTGAAGTTGATATACAGCGAAATTAAACAAACAGACACTAAAAGTCTTACTGTGGAAGATGTACATTTGATTAGAAAAATATTTATAATGGTAGAAAACAAGTTATTCCCAAAATTCCGAAGTGCGCGCAGGACTCGTTAAACTCCGTGGAAGTGACAAACAACCAAAAAGAACAATTTTTATTGAAAAATGATCCGGTAAAAAAAAATTGTTGCTTTTTCTTGTGTATCTAACTTAACATTTTTAAGTAAATTAGAAACAATTTATGTTGATGGAACTTTTAAATACTGCACTAAATTTTTTATTCAACTATTTACAGTTCTCGGACTCGAAAATGGACACTATGTGCCGTTGGCATTCTTTTTGCTTTCAAATAAGTTAATAAACCCATTAAATTGTATAAAGACGGAGTGTCAAAAATTGAACTTAAATTTTAGTCCCAAGGTTGTGTACGCCGATTTCGAAAAAGCGATCCATGCAGCTTTAAGTGAAGTGTTTCCATCTGCGAAAATAAAAGGTTTCATCTCGGACAATCATGGTGGAGAAAAATTCAAAAAGTTGGTCTGGCTACTGAGTACTCAAACGACAATGAAGTCGGACAATACCTTAGATATATGTTTGGTCTACCTTTCCTAGATCCATTAGAAGTAGGTGAGTGTTTTGCTTTAGACTTTAGTGAAATATTACCAGCACAACACCAAACCATACAACAATTTGCTGACTACTTGGTGGACAACTATATTTCTGAAGAGGCAGACTTCCCTCCTGAGATGTGGGTGGAAAACTGTTCATGTATTTCATTTAGATTTCTAGCGAAATAAATGCCCCGTTTTAATTTATATTTGTTTAATTTTGTAATGGTAGAGAATATCCCATATTATGTTAGTTTTTACACTTGTATTGCTTTCTTATTATATCTATATTTTAGAATAGACACAAAAATTATTTCAGTAATTTTTAAAAACAAAATTTCTAATATAATTACTAAATCAATCACTAACATTTTTCAAAATACATAACAGTAATGAGCGCGCTCAAAATACATAACAGACGAGAGGAAGATGCCATAGTCAGAAAAGTTTTTGACCGAAGGGGGCCGATCGGACAACGAAGAAGAGGAAGACCGAGACTTAGGTACCAAGACAACCTAGAAAATGATTTGAAGTCTATCGGAATTAGAGCATGGAGAAGAGTTGCCAGAGACAGGGGCGAATGGAGGATTGTTCTGAAGAAGGCTTTGGCTCATAAAGAGCTGTAACCCACTGATGATGATGATGAGCTCGCTAATAACCGGCAAAATAACGAAAAAGATGGAAAACATATTAAGTTGTAAGATAAATAGAAATGAAACTAGTGGAGATGGAAATTTAGTGATAGAACCTATAAATTTACATTTCATTTATTGTTTCCCACCTTTATTAGACGTAAGAGTTTACAAACTACCGCTGTGACAGTGACAGTTTTAGTTGACATCCTCCTCCGATACGTCTAAAGGTGGGAAACAGTGAATAGAATGTAAATTTATAGGTTTCTATCGCTAAATTTCTCATCTCTACCAGTTTCAACTCTTTTATCTTACAACTTCATATGTTTTCCATAGTTTGCATTATTTTGCCGGTCATTAGCGCGCTTATCACTGTATTTATATAAATATGTAAATACCAATATTTGATATAATTTCTAATATAAAATACAACAGTCGCAGTACCTATTTTCCTGGTATTTATTTTCCTAGAACTTAATAGATAAATACTTAATCCGCTTAACCACGGAAGCGAACTAGGTTATGGTTTTCGGAGCGAACTAGAATGTAATTAAGAGGGTTTTTGACCTTGGGAGCGAACTAGTGTGCTCCGACAATCATGATTGAACATTGAAAGCCAAAATATTAATTGGATTCGCTTTGCTAAACAAAACCACAAGATTCGTATTACCATGGTTATTGCATAACTCTTAGACAATTGGCATAACCACAAAACTAGTTTTCAATGTTTTGCAGATTTTTCTTAAATTCAGCAAACGCACATCTGTCCTCATTTAATACATCACTGCTGCCTTCTACTAACTGACACGTGAACTTATTTTCCCACCTATTAAGTGATAGCCGAACTAATTTCTCGCTATCAAAATACCAACTTATTACGGTAACGTCAACAAAATCCCTAGTTTGCAGCTTTTAATTATTTAAGTTCAAAAATTATTACTCAATATCAATTTTTAGACCGTTACCACGTAAGTTATGACATGGATTCATTTAAGTACAGTTATGAAAAAAATACTGCTTTCTTTGAAAATTTTAACTATATATCATTAAAACAGAAAGTTTACAGTTTACATACATAATCATAAGTTGAAGATTTGTTTTGAAATAGTGACGATAACTGTACCTAAAAAGTATATAAATTTTAACATTGTGACATACCACCTTAAACATATTCTGCAATAATCCACTAATTTGTTTGTTTAATAATAATTAAATTTTCTACTTTTGTTGGATCAAAAATATTTTTTTCTTAAGGATAAACGTAAAATCTAACTGGCCTATAAAAAAACCATTAAAACATGAGTCACGGATGTTGAAGACACCTTGGAGCAAGGAAAACTAACGAGGCAGTACTAAGGAGCGTCCACAGAGATTGAGAATTACTATAACAGTCTTTAGTGCCTTTTCCTGTTTAACACACGTGAAGAAGAAGAACAGAAACAAATCAAACAAACGACGTAACCAACAGATATTTGCAGTAAAGCCAGAAACCATTTCGTTATTTTAGTGAAATTTTATGCTCTTCTGTATAAAACAATTAAATTTTTTCAATTTAATTTAGATGTAATATGTAAAGAGAGCAGTATAAACCATACCAAATCAGTTAATTTTGAGAATGCTTGCAATGCATCTTCTTCTGATGATACTAATGTTAGTTCATCCTCTTTAAAACTGGTACAGACGTATTTTCCCGATGAACCGATTGCTGGTTTAAACGAATCTATTTCTCCAAACATTACTTTCACAATTGGTTCTAAAAAAAAAATTCAATATTAACTATGTAAAAAATTTAACAGCATATTAGAATGTGAGCAGATATTCACGAATTCAGAACCAAAATCAAGAATTTAACCCTTTAAAATTTTACATAAACAAAAAAGTAAAAAATTAGACTAACCATAAATTTTTGAAATTAACAGAGTAATTGAGTTGGATCGCCACGCCTAAACAAACAGATTTGTCGTATGGCACATGTCAACTTATTAAAAAAACTTACAACTATCAAGCTTACAAATTGCAATGTTTTCAGGAGTTGTTAGTAGATTTATCAAAGAAGAGTAGAGTTTTGTCAATGGTTTAATAATAATAATACTAGCTTAAACAATGATTTTTGTATGACAAAACTAAGTATTTTTTCAGATGAAGCTTAACTTTATCTTTCTGGATATTTTCTTCTTGTAGAAATTTTTTGTTCCATCCGGTATAAGGCAGATTATAATACTACGGATTACAAATCTTTGAAAGAGAAACACTTGAATTCCGAACGAAAATCCATACTATGAGTGTTTTGTTAATAAAGTCTTAATTGGGCCGAATTGTGCCGTTTTCTCTGTAGTAATTGCGTCTTAAAAGCGTAGATTGGAATAAACAAAGTCGAATCATTAATTTACATTGACAAAAGCCAATGCGACTGGAGATTTAAAGTTGTGTGAATTATCATCGCAGGGACGAATTTTTAAATTCATTCCCGCTTGACATCTTGAACATCTTTGGAGATTAAATGTATCTTGGGCAGTCGTGTTATTTGGTGATAGTATAAAGTCAATGAAATCTTCTTCTTCTTCGTCTAGCCATTCACGTCCACATCTGAACATAAGCCTCTTCAAGTCTTCCTTTCCATTGTTTTTTATTGTACGCTACTTGTAGCCAATTTTTCCCGGCAGTCCTTTTCAGATCATCTGTCCATCTCATAGGAGGTCTGCCTCTGGGTCTTTTGTGTTGGTATGGTCTCCAGGTTAAAATTTATTTGTGCCATTTGTTTAGATGGCTCCTAGCTACATGTCCAACGTATTCCCATTTCAACTTTAATGATTTTTGCACCACATCGGTGACTTTGGTTTTCTGTCTTATCCATGTGTTTGTTTTCTTGTCCTTAAGTGATATACCTAGCATTGCCCTTTGCATCGCGTGTTGAGTGACTGAGTGACTCTAAGTATATTCATATTCTTTTTTGTGATTGTCCATGTTTGTGCCGCATAAGTTAATATTGGAATAATGCATGCATCAAAAACTTTAGATCTAAGATGTAATTGAATTTGTTGATTTCTGAGTATATAGTTCAGTTTACCGAATGCTGCCCAAGCTAACTTTCTTCTTCTTTTTATTTCTTCAGTTTAAATTTCCCTATTTAGTATTATTTTTTGTCCTAAGTATATATATTCTTCAACTTTTTCTATAACTTTATCGTTTATTATTGTCACGGTGTCTTCGGAGTGCATGACTTTTGTTTTGTTTAAATTCATTTTCAGTCCTATTTTAGAAGATTCGGTATGTAGTTCTAAAAGCATGGTTTGCATTTCTTGTAGGTCAGTAGCTATCAGGATTATGTCATCTGCAAATCGTAGATTACTCAGGTAGCGGCCATTGATGTTTATTCCCTTATATTTCCAATTTAGGTTTTTAAAAACGTCCTCCAAAACTAAGGTGAACAGTTTGGGTGATAAAGTATCTCCCTGTTTGACTCTCCTGTTGAATGGTACAGGGTTCGTGTGTTCATTTTCATTTAGGTAGTATGTAGCTGTAGCTTGGTTCATAGTTTCTTTTATTAATATATATATTCTTCAACTTTTTCTATAACTTTATCGTTTATTATTGTCACGGTGTCTTCGGAGTGCATGACTTTTGTTTTGTTTAAATTCATTTTCAGTCCTATTTTAGAAGATTCGGTATGTAGTTCTAAAAGCATGGTTTGCATTTCTTGTAGGTCAGTAGCTATCAGGATTATGTCATCTGCAAATCGTAGATTACTCAGGTAGCGGCCATTGATGTTTATTCCCTTATATTTCCAATTTAGGTTTTTAAAAACGTCCTCCAAAACTAAGGTGAACAGTTTGGGTGATAAAGTATCTCCCTGTTTGACTCTCCTGTTGAATGGTACAGGGTTCGTGTGTTCATTTTCATTTAGGTAGTATGTAGCTGTAGCTTGGTTCATAGTTTCTTTTATTAAGTTAATATATCTGCTGTCTATTCTACAATTTTGCATTGCGTTTATTACGGCCGTGTGTTCTATGGTATCGAAAGCTTTTTCGTAGTCTACAAATGCTAGGAAAACTGGAAACTTGTATTCGTTACACTTTTCTATTAATATTTTTGTGGTTAACAGGTGATCGGAAGTTGAATAGCCTTTTCTAAAACCTGCCTGTTCATATGGTTGGTATTCGTCTAATTTCCTTGTTAGTCGAGTAGTTATGACTTTGGTGAGTATTTTAAACAGGTGTGACAGTAGGCTGATGGGTCTGTAGTTTTCCAACTTTCGACTATCACCTTTCTTGTGCAACAAGATTACTTTAGAGTTGTTCCAGCTCTTAGGGACTTTGCCCTGATGTAAACAACTGTCCACAAGCTTAGTTACAATTGCAATTAGTTCCTTACCTCCTTCTAATATCATATCTGTGGTAATACTATCTTCTCCTGCAGCTTTATTTCTCTTCATGTTTTCCAATGCTGTAGTTACCTCTGAAATTGTTACTTTTGGCATTATTTCTGATCCAACATTTTTTATTAATTTCCGTGCTGGTCTCATCTCATCATCTTGTTGATGTGTTCTGTAAAGTTCTGTGTAAAATTCTACTATTCGTGTCAGTATGTTTTCTCTAGTTGTGATTTCATTTTCGTTTTTTCCCATAATGATATCATCTGACGTCGTCCTAGTGTCGGTCCGAGGCATTTCATACTCCTTTTCTAACCTGCCTATTAAGTTCTGAAAAGTCAATGAAATAGTACGAGGTAAATCAAAATATGTAGTGATCCAGCAAGTAAAAACGAAACAAGAAGTAAACATTAATTCAGTGCAGAATGAGTCATCCTTAACTGCAGCGGTTATAGCTAAACGCTTCCACAAGTTACTTTAAGTTTTTACTTTTTTATGTATCCTGCAATAGCAAATTCAATAATTATGCTGTGTATTTCAATTAAGTGATATATGCAGAGGAAATACCTGTTATCATTTATATTTGTCTTCACCATTTCATCTACTTAGTGTCAGTGTAGTATTCAATGTTTTTGAATGGAGTATATGATCCCCTAAATTTTTTTGAATATTGAATAATCATTGTTTTTTATATATAACACTAAATTTTAACGTGGATTTTAAGAAGCGAAAAAACTACATTTTTTTTTAAGTCTTTTTTTTCAGATTATTATTAACACAAATATTTTTACTAAGTCATCGGGAGAAATTATTTTTAAAATTATATAAAGAAGTAAGAATGTATCAAACTGTAATGGATAGTTCTGTTTGTAAGATGTAACAGGTTTGCTGAACAAAAATATAAGGTGAGTGTGATTGTTTCTGGTTATTTGTTTATATTATGTGTCTTTTGGTGATTTTTTCTTGTTATTTGGCTACATGTGTAATTTGGTTTTAAGAATTTTCCGTGTCCCTCACAGAACAGACAAGGTGGCGCCACTTTTTCATTTTTATTTGGTTAAATTTTTGCCTATTTTCTTTCAGTTAGTAGGATTCACTTTCCTTATTATTTTTGACTTCACTATCTCCCTTCCTAATAATCGATCTGTACACCCACGTCTCAAAGCTAGCCGCTGTGTCCTTCAAAACACCTGAGTGCTAGTTTATTCCGTATCTAGACCTGGAATTCTTCGTCCAACTTAAATTCCAAGACTAAACTTCCCCTTGGGTTAATTTTTATATTATTCAACTTCTATGCCTCTTTTTTTTCTTACCCAGTTTCAATTTACGTTACATTAGCATTAAGGTACTATCTTCTATTCTTCTTATTCTTAACATGCCATACACCAAAGTGCGTAGGCGACTATCTCATTACTAAAATTCTGTTCTTGGCGGCGTGACACAGCTCGCCTGTATTGTGTATTCCTGTCCATTCTTTAATATTTCTTAACCATTAACTGTGGTATTTCATATTTTGCTCCTCTCAATATGTGCCCAAGGTAACCAATCTTGCATTTTTTAATTAATTTAAAGAGTTCTCTTTCCACGCCGGCTCTCTTAAGGACGTCATCGTTTCGAACTCTATCCACCCAAGGTATGCGCATCATTCTTCTTAATGACCAAATTTCAAATGCTTCAAGTTTGTTGATAGATGTTTTTTTCAAAGTCCGCGTTTCCATGCCATAAAGCAAGATGGACCATATGTAGCACTTGACCATTCTGTACCGTATTTCGAAATGTAGGTTTTGATTACATAGGAGCGGTCTGAATTTCACGAAAGCTTGTCTTGCCATTTGTATTCGGGTTTTTATCTCTTGTTGTGGATCCGATTAGTCATTGATTGTGGTGCCAAGGTATTTAAAAGTTTTCACGCGTTTTATGCGATCGTCACCTATGCATATTATCGGGTTTTCTGGAGGGTTTCTGCTAATGACCATATATTTCGTTTTCAAAATGTTGATTTTGAGGCCATATTTTTTACCTATGCTATTCACCCTATTAAGTAATAACTGCTGATCTTCCAATTTATCAGTTATAATCACTGTGTCGTCCGCATAGCGTAGGTTGCTAATTGGTATGCCGTTCACCTTAATGCCTAATTCCGTGTCTTCTAATGCTTCCGCAAATATATTTTCAACATATAAATTAAAAAGCATCGGAGAGAGTATGCAGCCTTGGCGGACACCTTTCCGGATTTCAAATTCATCCGTATATTGGTCTTGATCAATCCTCACCTTTGCCATTTGGTTCCAGTATAGATTCTGAATAATTCTGATCTCCTTCTGGTCAATGTTGGCCCTATGTAGTAGTTTCATCATGATATGTTTAACATTGTCAAATGCCTTCTCGTAGTCGATGAAGGTGAGGTAGACATCTTTTCGTTGATCTAAACAGTTTTGTATTAAAGTGTTCAAACATAAAATTGCCTCTCTTGTTCCTAGTCCTCCCTTAAAACCGAATTGTGTTGACACTTCTATTAAAGGTTGGAAATTATCTCAGGCGAGTATGTTTAAATCTTCAGGAAGATTTACGTCTTCCCAGTTGACTCTTGTCATCTATTCGATTATTAATTCCAAAAGCTTTGCTCTACCGTTTCTTATGACATGACCAATGTAAGCAGTTTTTCTCTTTTTCATGTTAGAAATCAACTCTCTTCCTGTATTAAGTCTTTGAAGAACCTCCTCTTTGCGAACATGATCCGTCCAGGGTATTTTCAAGAGCTTCTGTAAATCAAAATTTTAAGACTTCAAAGACACTTAGGTATTCAAGTTTTACAGTCATATAAGAAAACTAAATGAAAGTAACAATGAACGAAACGTAAACGTAATAGATTTTTCGTTGTGTTAAATGCTGATTGCTTGGATCTAAGTTAGATGTTAACCAGGGACTCGGGTATTCAAACTTGTTTCTACTTGTTATCTGGATATTCTAATGTCAGGTAATGGATTATTTCGCATACTACTTTTGGTGGTATTTCAAAGCCCAAGGAGCTTATGTGTTATCAAAAATACTCGCAGTGCCATACGATATATTTTAAAGAGCAATGGCATTCCCTTTTGTCAGTTTCGTCTTGTTCTAACCTCACGGATGCTCTCTGTTCCCAATACAGGTTTTTAACAATTGAAAATCGTTATTATCTAAATCTTATCAATTATCTTCCCATTGTCGAAAAACATATACACGTTTTTTGCTGACCTCTACATTTTTGTAATAGAACAGATAACCGTGCGTCATTTAAGTTCATTTCACATTTTCTATTAATTGGAAAATGAATTATTTTAAGCACGATTTTTAGAACATGACTCATTAAGCTTATTAAGTTTAAATTTTCGCATTTGTTTGCGTTTTTGTTTTTTGCAATGGGGATAAACTCCGACTTCATCCAATCTTGTGGAATCCTACATGACTTATAGATTTCATTGACCAGTCTGGTTGACAAAGGGATATTTTCTTTGTTCGCAAATTTAGATATCTCTATATGCACCTCAACCAATTGGCTTTTCCGGTTTTACTACATTTAGTTGCTAGTTAGTTAGTAGTTGTGCTTCTTGGAGATGTTCCTTGTTATTGAACAATCTGGACAAACGGATACGGTGTCGATCCATTCACTTTCTTCTCATAAATCAAATGGCGATATTTTTAAAACGGTTAGTATAAGACAGGCGAAGCGTAATTTTATACTTTGCGCATGCGTGAATCATAGCTGTTTAGAAAATCCACAAGCTTTACGGATCATACGAAGCATGGTCTATTCACTATTTAAAATTATGAATTTGTGGTACTAGAAGTGAGAGATTGACAAATGACAGATGTCTATATTGTTAAAAGCTGAGCCATTTGGAGCAACAATCGACCTGTTTCAGCATTTTTATAAAATCCAATCAATATTGCCAAAGGGTGGCCAACACAACTTTTGAGTGAGACTATATATATATATATATATATATATATATATATATATATATATATATATATATATATATATATATATAAAGAAAGTCAAAGACAGTAACGGGTTACTGGTAAACACAGACGGTTGAAGGTAACCGGGAACGACCCAAGGAAGCAATAAAAAACGGGAGTGTCTTTTATTAATGTAGACACTATCTCTTAGTGTATAATAAAATTGACATGGACATACACATATTTTTAAAAACAAACCAAACGCATCTCCCAACCAGAGGAAAAGTGGCAAACAAGGCTTTTATTCAATATTTAAAGTTATTTTATTATAACCATGTGGAAATTGTTAATTAAGTCATGTGTTGTTTCAACTGTCACCTATCGAAACAGCACCTGTCTTAATCACTTCTTCTTTTTGTTGGCATAGAACAATAACATTATTCAGTCAGCAATATTAGACTTTTTTAATTGTCACACAAAATTAAATTAAGAATAAATATAATATAATATAATAAATAGAGGAGTGACATAACTTTAAATATTGAATAAAGGCCTTGTTTGCACTTTTCCCCTGGTTGGGAGATGCGTTTGGTTTGTTTTTAAAAATATGTGTATGTCCATGTCAATTTTATTATACACTAAGAGATAGTGTCGACATAAAATAACATTTTTAATTATGATATTGTAAATAATGTTTTTCCATTACAGCAAGTTCTAATGAAGCCCAAAATTATGTGGCGAAAGCTTGACTTTTAATAAAAGACACTCACTTAAAAGCACCCGTTTTTTATTGCTTCCTTAGTATTGGGTCGTTCCCGGTTACTATATATATATATATATATATATATATATATATATATATATATATATATATATATATATATATATATATATATATATATATATATATATATATATATATATATATATATATATATATATTATAAAGATTGTGACTATTTTAAGTATCCTAATTTTGGATTTCTGCTGTATATATAAAGATTGTAACTATTTTATGTATACTTATTATTACCTGTATCGGATTTCTGCTCTGCTGGTTCTTTATCTTTTACCACAGTAGATTTTTCCTCTTTTTCAGAGGACTTAATTTGTTTAATTTCAACTTTTGGTTTCTCCAGCTCCAAAAGTTTCGTTGATAAACACGAACCATCTTCCATTTTCAGATCAAAATCGTCGTTAGAAATTGCCTGCAATTAAAAATATAATATTGTAAATTATTTTGAACTTACAACTGGTCTTAGAAAATGAATTCAACGTGAAAAATAGTTTTTCTATAGAAAACGTCAGGGACATATTAAATAATACAGTAGACTCCCTCTATAACGAGAACTGAAATGACATACTAATTACCTCGTTATAAGCCAATCTCGTTATATCAGACAACAATAATACTGTGCATACATATAAATATGTAGTTTTCTAAAACATTAACTTCCTATAGTGAAGCCATTCGGAGCAATATAAGATGCTAAATATTGTTAGAATGGCGTTTTTGAAAAAAAAGTTGTTTACTTTTATTGTCAATAAAATACGTTAAAACAAAAAATCTGTACTTGCATTGTTTTCCAACTACATAATGTATAAAGCGTATTTTCAAGGAAAAAATAAACTATTGTTTCTGCAATTGGAAGAAGTCTGTCATTTTTGACTGCTTTAAATTGTCCAATATCATTCTATCTATCATATTTTCTAAAGATGTGAAACAGTTTTATGCTTTTTCATTTACGTTTTGTCTTTGGATAAAGTTTCTTACATCGTTTAAAGCACTTTCCATATCTTGTCTATTAGGACTTTCTTGCGTAGATTCACCGCGATTGTCTTCTCCATCTTCCGCAGATTTATTACTTCCGCGATAATTTCACTATCCGTCGGAAGATCACAAACAATGACATCATCATCAATGGCAATCAATTCAGCAAACTCGTCATCAGTGTTCAGTTGAGTTAGTTCTTGACCTTGATGTTGTAACTTCAACCCCTCTGCTACAGGATATTCATCTTCTTCGTTTTCTACCTCAGTCTCTCCACCCTCCACCTCTGTCCAATGAAATTTATGACATCTAATAAAGTAACAAGGATTCACTACGGTTTTCCACATTATTCAGGATCCGCTTAACTAAAAGTTTAAGGGACCTTATGATGCCCTGATAAATCGGTTGCAGAACAGATGTGCAATTTGGGGGTAAAAAAGAAATTGAATGTTTTTCTCCATTAGTTCCATTAGCTCCAAAAGTTCTCCACTAAAAATCTCTGCTGTCGTCCACGATTTTTTATTAAATTTATATGTGACAGGAAGCTGATTCACACCTCTGAAACATTGGAGTTTTTGAGATTTCCCAATGAGGACTAACTTCCTTTTTTCGGAACCGGACATGTTGGCACACGCGAGTACAGTTACCCTTTCTTTTGGTAAATTGCCACCTATACAACGTTCATTTTTGAATTTGAGGGTCTTACCTGGAGTAAGTTTAAAAAAGTCCTAGCTCGTCGGCATTGAAAACATTATCATCACTGTAATTTTGTCTTATTTTAGGCCATGACTTTAACCAGTTGTCGGTGACTTCTTTGAAAGCACTCTTCGCTTCCTTGCAAATTTTTTCACACGTAATTTCGTGCCTGGCCTTAAAACGGCTCATCCACCCACTCGATGATTTAAAATTCTCATCACCACCTAGCGCCAGCGAAAACTGTGTTGCTTTTTCTTGAAGCAGTGGTCCACTCATTAGAACATTCGCAGCCCTGTTTACGGTAAACCATTTGACAATTGCAGTATCGAGTTCTTTATTAGTTGCGGCACGTAGTTTTTTCGATTTACCGAAAAAAGACGAACCTGATTCGAAAATCTTGTGTTTATTTTTGAGCATGGTAGATAGAGTGGAACTTGAAATTCTTCTTTCACGACAAACTTCTGCTTTCTTCTTACCGTTCTTAACATCTTTAAGGATGTTAATTTTTTTCTTCATGCTTTTCTTTTAGGAGTCATAGTGTGTAATATATGTGGCTATGTAATCTTTCTCTTTTTATAAAATAATTTTAGATTGGTTTATTTAAGAATGAATTAGTTACCGAATTTTAATTATCCTTGGAGTATCAACAACGTTACAGCTTAGGATATATAAAAGCCCAGGAAGAATAAAGTGGCTATTTTAACAAAATCTAAATCACGTATTTAATAACAAAACTGTTGCTTACATAATAATGAAATGTATTGGAAAACTTTGGAGTTTGTGGTTTAGAGTTCATTAGTAAACAGAAGGACAAAATTAAGTGTAAAGGCAGTTTACACTTATCCAGTAACTGGTGCCAATCGTACTGACATGACAGCGCTGGCATAGTAATGGCATCATGTCTATTTTTCATGCCAGTGGCCCTCGTCCGCGTTCTCTCTCACCCAGTGCCAGTGGTTGTAGACACGTGTAAACACATCATTCTAGTCGCTGGCGTTCATTTTTGCAGGTAACACGACACTGACAGTAACAACAAATGACTGACTTCACCAAGTAGGAACTGGCGTGAGAGTGAGACTGGCGCTAGCTACTTAATCTGTGTACACGTGACTGTCTAGCTCTGTCCTAGTCAAGTACTGGCATGCTAGTGAAGAAGGTGCCAGTAACTGGATACGTGTTACCTGGCTTTAGGTATAGGAAGGTATAAATTTGGTTGGCTTCAAATCAATATCTATAAAAAGATGTAACTTTCAATCAACGAAACACCAATTTGTAAGTAACAATCAATTTACAAAATATCTATATCAAAAAATAAAAAAAACAAGAAACATTTAAGCACCTTCAGATTGGTCATAGCTAATTAGTAATAAATTTGTTCTTCTATTGTCCTACTCATTGCGGACATTCGTTATTAAGATTACTATAGTAGTAGTATTTTATTAGCGACTAGTCTAAAAAGCTCTACAGATATCAGACCTAACGACTTGCGCAGGTTTTGCACCCACGAGTATCATAGGCAACATGTGTCAAAGGCTCGGTAAAACAGAACGCGATCTGTCACGGAGGGCAGCATATCTGACCGAGGCCGGCGGGCGATCTACTTGTATTACACAGTATAGCATCATACCAGTCACACAAAGAACGATCTGCCGCAGTGAGCCAGCTTTACCACTTTGCCGGGCGATACAGTTGTAAAAAATTACAAATTTATGGCGCGATCAGTTTAGTAAAAATGAATTACCCATTGAAAAAAAGTGAAAATATATATATTTGACATTTCCCACAAATATTATAAAAATGTGGTAATAAAGGTCGAAGCAAGGAATAAAGTAGCTACAGAACTGAATATTACAAGTATCGCTTTAATTTTACACAAATAATTTATTTGTAAAAGTATAAAACAATTATTTTAATATTATAACCCAAATCACTTAAATAAAATGTGACTCCTTACTTAGTTACAGGGTATTTTATTTAAAAATTATTTGTACCCGGTACTTTAAAACTATTTGACATATCCTTGTCATACTTGGACGTAAGTGTAGGTACTGCGTACCTTACCAAATTATGTTAAATAAACGTTTCTGGTTAATAGTACAGGCGAACGATAGGAAAAAGTGAATGGCTGACTCCTTCAAAATTCTACGCCACTGGTGGAATCGTTATTTTAGCACAATTTTTCGATTCTCTAATACTTTCTATGTACATAATATACTCCTATATCCTTAAAAATGAAGTAGCGCACTTTATTTTAATTAATTTATTAATTATATCGGTGTTTTTGGATCATAGCATTGCATTTATTACGCAAATAAAATTTTAATCGCTATTAAAAAACGTTGTGGAAGACATGAAAAAAAAATCAAAATCGTAATTTTATTAAAAAAATATTTTTACTGACGAGGCTACATTTACACGTAGAGGCGTATTTAACTAAAGAAACAGCCACAGTTGGGATATTGAAAATCCCCATCTATTTCGAGAGTCACATGTTCAATGTGAATTTAAGGTTAATGTATGGTGAGGCATATTTGGAGATAGTTTGTTGGGTCCTTATGAATTATACTCGTATTTACAGTTTATATACACTTTTCCACAATCCAGAAAATTTGCCACTTAATCAACGAAGAGATATCGTCATGCAGGATGGAGTTATCCTTTAATAGTTCGGAACTATTTAGACTAGCAATTCTCTCATCGTTGGATTGGCACAGGTAGTGAAGTGCCGTGGCCGCCTAGAACATCCGATGTAATCATTTAGATTTTTATTTCTGAGGGTATATGAAATCACTGGTATACTCACAATAATTAAGTAATGGTAGCACTATGGCAGCAAATAGTAAATTCCCCTAATTTTATTACCAATCAGTCAAACATATTTTTTATATTTTATTTTATTTATATTTTAAGTTATAAGATCGTTTAACGAAAGAATCTATAACCTTTTTGAGGTAAATGGGATTCACATAGGTTTAGTTAAAATGTGTTTTTTATATTTTCGTGTTATTAAAATTGTCCTTTTATTTACATTATATATAAATGGTTCTTCTTAGAACCACAATTTGTTTTTAAATGTTGGATACACCTATTCGCTTCAAGAAATTTCAATAAATAACATTATGTTTTGTTGCTGATATCGATCAACATTTTATTTGCATAATAAATGCAATACTATGACTTAAAAACACTGGCATAATTAACCCATTAGTACTCAGAACTAAAAAAGCTTGAAAGTTGCGAATTTTGTTTATAGATTTTATAACAAAGTGTTTTATATATTTACTAAAGAATGTAAAAAAATAAGGACTGTCAAAAGGTTGGAAAAATGAGTAGTAACTTTAGTTGCCACTCAGCGCTTACGGTTTGGTAATAAGAAAAAAAATTTCTATGTAATAAAAATGTATTAAAAACTAATCGTGCTTTAACAAAACTAGAGATACATTGTATGGAAATTATTTAAGGAAAGTCTCAAAGCAAGTCGCATGTAGGGGCACATTACATTTGTTATACAAGTATGTTGTTCTCATTTGGCACATTTTGCATCGGCGGTACTTTAAGTCTCCTTTCACGATAATGTGATTTTTCTTGTCCGTTCTTGGATCTTCTAAAATAGCGGATGTTGAAAACGATGTATGCGGCCCGGGTTTAGTTGAAGAACTTCCATATTTAGTAAGAAGCTGTAATACTCATTGTCATCTAAATTGCAAGTATGGTAATTCGTGACCTAAGGCCTATATAGAAGCCAACATTGAACACAACATTCATCCACAGACGAAGCATAGAGTGGCCACCACCATTTTTTATTGTGAATTTTGCATCTGTATTGAGCAATGAACTGATCACTTAGGTCAACACCTCCCATATTAGAATTATAGTGGGAAATGGTACCAGGCATTTTAATGATCACCTTCTTTTGTTCATATTTCCTAAACCGCTGAACTTTTTTACTTCTGTGTGGCAATTTAACAATAATGTTACAACAGCATTGCCATTATACCTAATAGCTGTTAGCTTTCCGTTAGATGTGGAATGGATCGTCCCTCTCTTCCATTTCTTGAAAAATTCTTTCGAGGGCAAATTCATCCATTTTGCTATTCTATTTTCTCTCAACGTTCCAGTTCGTCATAAGTCTAGTTTAGACAGTTCTTCAAATAAGGACAGAAGTGAATAAATTGTCAAAATATAATTTAGTTTTGCTAGGAACGTTGGCATATTCAGCAAGTCCTAGTGCTACATTTCCTCCTTGTCAGACTCCAGTATCAGGAAGCATTGCATGCGCACCGCAGTATGGTTCAGAGTGAGATACAAATCCATTCGGGTTTACAATTTAAATCGGGACTATGCTCTCATCTATAGCAACTGAATTTCCAACGTTCTTGCTTGAATGAATTATTTGGATAATCAGAGGGTGGACCTTGTAAAACCTGCCAGTGTTTATTTCGAGTTATCATTTAGATGGAGATACCGCAATATATCTTCGAATAGAGGTCTCCGTATTGCTTCTGTAACTATAGCTAACTTGCAGTCAGGTTCATTATGCCAATACATCCGCTTACTCGGCAGTTGGTGGTAACCAGACAACAAGTCCCACTTATTTCCAAGAAGACAGAAATTTCATCATAAGTTACATTTAAGCTATGCATTTTGCCCGACATAAAGATTAGTTTGTGTAATTATATGTATGTTCCATTAGAGTATCAGTAAAAAAAGCATTTGAAAGCTTGAAGCGAAAAATTTACAGTTTTTCAAAAAATCTATAGTCAATGGTCCAGAGGGTAAAGTAATGGCAGGTAAATTTCGTTATAAAACCGTTTAGTTTAAAGTAAACTGAATATGAACACAAAGTATTACAAATTAACTAAAAAATACCTACATTGTTTAGGACTAAGTTTGGTTGCTGCAAAACTCTAATTATAAATAAATACTAGCGAGCACCTAAGTTTACAAGCAAAGTTGGGTTGGAGGTTAGAAATACATGTGGACATGCTAAAAATTATATATCACCTAAAAGTAGGCCACACACAATACACATGAGATTTTATCGGTGTTGGAACTCACTGGCAACCAAAGTTGCCACTGATCGCTAATGGGTTAATACAATAATCAAAATAAATGTGCCTCACCACTTCACTTAACTTCAAATATCTCGAAAAATACTGACTTTATGGTACTGAATAAGGGCATATTATTTACATAAAGTATTGGAGAATTGAAAAATTGCGTTAAAATAGCAATTCCGCCACTGGCGTAGAATTTGGGAAGGGTCAACCTTTCTCTACCCCTGTTATACGCCTCTGGTAGTAGCTAGAAACGTTTATTTAACATAATTTAGTATATTATGCAGTACCAACACTTCCTGCCAAGTATGACTAGGATATATCAAATAGTTTTAAAGTAATGGGTACAAATAGTTTTGAAGTTTTTAAATAAAACACTTTGTAACTCAGTATGGAGCAAGGAGTTATTTGGGTTAAATTTAATATTTTGAGCTCAGAAATCTACAGTTAAAATATTTCCATTATACTATACTATACACCATGTATAGTGCATATAGGTACATTTATTGCAACAAAAATAATAAAATAAGTATGAAAACTAGCACGATTTGTTCTCTAAAAAGAAACCAGTATACTGTATCGCTCACAAAGATAATTGCATCCTATGTGATGTTCCCATTTCGCAGACTGCCGGCGCCGCGACGAACGCGTCCTGTGTGGCCGAGCCTGTTTAGACCAGGAAAGTATAAAAAATATTAATCTGCTCAATACAGAGAAAAGCAGAATACTTTTCGAAAGTCGTGGAAACCAAGCTTGAAGAGGAAGCTCCGTAACAGTAGTTACTACTAAGGGCTTTACGTGGCGAGTAATTTCATTGTGAGGATATTATACCTTAACTATATTCTCTATTATTCCACCATGAACTTTAATTCAAACTACAGATATATTGATCTGTTGACTTTGCAGTTCTTGACATTAAGTAAGTATATTGGTTAAAATATAATTACTATTGATCTGATTACTTATTTTTTCTAGTTGACGTTTTGACGCCTGGTCATAGAAAAAATAATCATAACTATATTCTCTATTATTCCACCATGAACTTTAATTCAAACTACAGATATATTGATCGGTTGAGTTTGCAGTTCTTGAAATTACGTAAGTATATTGGTTAAAATATAATTACTATTGATCTGATTACTTATTTTTTCTAGTTGACGTTTTGACGCCTAGTCATAGAAAAAATAATCATACTCCAGTACTGACCTAATGTAAGATTTGTACAGAGCTATTGATACATTTGTATCTGGCCCCCGTTTTGTTCCACGTATTGATCGCAAGATGTTAATTCCTTTTTTTTTTTGTTTTCTTGATTATATGATCTACTTGATTTTTTAATGTAATTTTTCTAACCATGACCACCAATGAATAAGAGGATAAGTTATGCAGATGAACAACAGGGTTTTCGTAGTGGAAGATATTCGTCATAAATCAAATTACTGAGAAATCACTAGAGTATAATAAACCAGCATTTCTGTGTCTGATTGACTTAAAGAAAGCATTTGAAAACATACATTTTTATGTAATCCTCTTCTGTATAATAGAAAAGTTTTCCTAAATTTTATAAAACCTATTGAAAACATCTACCAAAACAACAACATGAAAGTCAGAATAGATGGAAAACTTACAAAACCTATAGAAATAGGCAGCGGAATAAGACAGGGGTCATTCAGCTCTATGCTCTTCAATTTAATCATGGATGAAATCATCAAAAGCGTTAACAAAGGAAGAGGATACAGAATGGGGAATACAGAAGTAGAAATACTCTGTTACGAAGATGACGCAATATTGATAGCCCAAAATGAAAATAGTCTACAAAGACTGGTCTACAGATTTAATATAAGAGCAAAAGAATTTAATATGACAATCTGATCTCAGAAAACTAAAATAATATTAATCAGTAAAGAACCAGATGGCAAATAGAAATTGATGGCATAGTATTGAACAAGTAATGGAAATAAAATACCTTGGAATTACACTGTCCAGCTATGGAGACCTGGACAAAGAAGTGAGAGATCAAGTACAAAAAGCAAATAGACTGACAGGATGCCTTAATAACACTACATATATGTCGAAACAGACACATTAACACTGAGATGAAGCCAAGAATTTATAAAGCTAGTGTAAGACCAATAATGACATATGCCTCAGAAACAAGACCCGACTCAGCGACAACACAAAGGCTACTGGAAACCGCAGAGGTGAGAGTACTGAGACAAATTACAGGAAATACACGAAGACATTAGAAGAAAATGTAACGTACAGTGTATAAACGAATGGATACTAAATAAAAAAAAAGAATGGAACAACTACGTAAGCAGAATGGGGGAGACCCGTGTCGTCAAAATAACAAGAAATAACGGCCAATAGACCAATCGGCAGAAGTATCGGATGACCGCGCGAAAGATGGAGTAACAATCTTCCATAGAGGTATTAATCCACCAAAGAACAAGCAGAATTGCTTATAAAAAGGAAGAATATTTTTTTATCTCGCCTCATTCCTTGGTATTTTACGGATGCACGATCGGTATACGTTGTTGTATCAAGTGTTATTTTGGTTAAAATGTTTTTGCTTTTTCTCGGGAAGACGCAGGCTTCTGTTTTTTCCTAGACATTTTTTGACTATTTTCATTAAATCGTTTTGCAAGGTATGTTTGATTTTTCGCACTCTTCTTCAATATATCGATGGCTTAATCTACAAACAAGCTAACTCCACTTTTTTCGTAATATCGTTTTATTAGTGTATTGCTTTCTTTACCCAGCTATATATCAGTTCACAAACCGCTAACTTCTAATTTTTATCGTAAACCTTTCAAATAGCCTGCCCAAAAACAAGCTACCTCCATGCATAAGACCCACACTACGGTAAAAGCGCCAACTTCGTGTTGCGCCAACCGTTAGAAAGTAGTTTAAACGTGGAATCGTGCCCATACGGTTATCAACAAAATCGCTTTATGATTATTATGTTTCGGACTGGTGTTCTAAAACAACGTATTGCCCGTATCGGTGGAAAAATTTAATAACACTTTAGATACGAAAACCATATCATTATTTCATCCTTAAAAAGACGCCTGCGAAAAATGAATGTCATATAAATTGGGTTTTGTATCTAAAGATGAATACAAGAAACACATAATAAGAAAAGAGCAGGCTAGTGCTGAAAAAGAAGAGCATAAAAACTGAGAAGGTTACGTATTTGCAGTTGATGTTCAGGCTCTGCTACAGCACCAAAATCTAATGTATCATCATTGTATTACAAATCTAAACTTAATGTGCATAATTTTTGTGCATTGGGTTTAAAAACTAAGGAAGCATACTGCTTTTTATGGAATGAGATAGAAGGTGGAGTTTCCGCTGAAGAATTTACTTCTGTCATTTCACACGTTCTTATAGATAAAGTTCTACCACAAATCTTGGACACCACAGACAAAAAAGTAGTTATTTACAGCGACGGATGCGCAGCTAAAAATCGAAACGATACGGCCTCAAATGCTTATCGTTATTGAACAGAAGTACCTTGAAGTAGGTCACACATAGATGGAGGTAGATTCTATGCATGACTTCGAAATAAAATTATTAATGTAACTGCTGAATACATTGGTATTTGCCGAAGGGCTCGCAAAAATTCAAAACCATCATCATCATCATTTTGGATTTACAACCCTGTGTGGGTCCTAGCTTCCCCAAGAATTTTTTTCCAGTCGTCCCTATCCATCGCCTTCCTCCGCCAAGCACGTATTTCCATATTTCTCATATCTTGATCTATGTTATCTAGGAATCTTGTTCTGGGTCTTCCTCTTCTTCTTTGACCAATAGGTCTATCAAGGAGCGTTTTTCTAGCTGGGTCGGTTTGCTCCATCCACATTACATGGCCTACCCACCTCAGACATCCTATCTTAATGTGTTTTATGATATCTGGTTCCTGGTATATTCTATAGAGTTCGAAGTTGTATCGTCTTCTCCAGACACCATTTTCGTTTACCGCTCCATAGATTCGCCTTAGTATTTTTCTTTCGAAACATTTTAACATGTTTTCATTGCTTTTTGTTAAAGTCCAGGTTTCTGAACCATATGTTAGGACTGGGAGTATTATTGTTTTGTAGAGTTTTACTTTTGTATTTCTTGATATAACTGTAGATTTAAAAAGGAGATTAAGCCCAAAATAGCATCTATTAGCCGTGCAAATTCTGCGGTTTATCTCTGCGGTAGTGTCATTTTCAGTATTGACGAGCGTTCCCAGGTATACAAATTCGTTAACTGCTTTGATGACGTCGTTTTCTATAACATCCAAAACCATACTACTTTGAATATTTAGCATAATCATTCTTTAAGTTGTTTAATGATGTCAAATTTCTTAAATCCATTCGACCTGGAAAAATGAAGGAGAATCTCGAGCTAATTTTTTTTCTTCACCTTCGACAGGTAAGGTAGTAAACATTTTTAATTTTTCTTTTTAAGGTTATTAAAACCAGATCTATGAAATAAACGTATTTTATAAAGTTAATTTTGAAGAAGAATGGAAGTTACTTCCCAACGGCGTGAAAAATGACTAATCCAAAGGAGTTTGCTCAGCTGCCGAACTTCCATTCTGATAGATTGTTATTAACCATCAGAAAGTTCCAGGATCTTCAAGATCTAAAATCCTCCATCCCAACTAATTATCATTCCTACTAAAATAATCTACCTCATAAATAAACATTTTTTAAACAATCTAAGATTTTATACTGTAATATTTTATTTTTTCTTGATACTTTTGAATTTTAGTTCTTTATATTAATTTGTTTTAAAAGATGTTCAAAAAAACAGGCTAACTGCTTTTTTCTATTTCTTACTGGATATGTAAAAGAGCTAACTTCTTTTATAGCGCGAAATAAAAGTTTTAGGTCAAACAAAGTTATTTTTGATTAATTATTATTAACACCAAGCAATAAAAGAAAGAATTAAGATTTAGTAATTAACCGTAAGTATAATTATTCATGAACTGAACGGTTTTATGTTCATACTGAAATATTTGCCTAAATGAAGTTGGCTTTTTTGCAGATTAAGCCATCGATATGGTATATATATACAAGCTATACGCTCCCGAAGAAGCTGAAGCTATTTTCACTTGAAGATCCTTTTTGTGTGAGAGATCATCCTATTCTGTGTTTGGTTTTACAGTTTCTTGTTGTTGTCTCCATCTCAGTTTAGGTCCGCCTCTGGTTTTTTTACCTGGTGTATCCATTCCGTCATAACTCTTAACTGATTGCTCTGACTATGTTCTCTTGACCCATCCATTCTTGTATTTCGTGATTCATCCATTGTCTTGCATCTTCTTCGTTTGTTCTCTTTGGTCCCGGTAATTTTGTCATCATCTTCCTCTCAAAAACTTTCCTCTTGCTGTTAATGTAACTGCAGCATATACTACTATTGGTCTTATGAACATTTTGTAGATTTTCATTTTTGTGTTTCGGCTTATTTCTCATCTCTTAACATTTTTTTTTTATTTCTATAGAACCCTCTATTTCTCGCTTGAATTTTTCTTTTCATATCTACACTTTCATTTCTTCAGTACTAGTACTCCCAAATATTTGAACGTTTCAACATCCTCGAAGCTGTGAGCGTCTATTGTCAGTTGTTATTTGTGTCTTTTCTTTTTCTTGCTTACGTTCATGTATTTTCTCTAATTTTCATTTCTTTCCAGTTCTCTCAGTTTGGCTTCGTTTTCTATTTCTTGAAAGGTTTTCTTTAATGCCCTTTTTACTATAATTCCCGTTTTCCATTCTTCGGACATTATTTCCTTACTCCATATACTCTTTATTAGTTCATAAATCTTTCTGGATAGTGCCTCCCCACCGTATTTTATAATTTCTGCACATATTCCCTCTTTTCCCGCCGTTTTCTCGTGTTTAAGTTTGCATATTTTATTTTCACTTCTGTATAGGTTAATTCTTCTAAAAATGCTTATTCATCTTGTTATGTATTGATTATTGTTTCTATTTCTTCTTCTCTATCCGTTACTTTATATATTTCTTCGAAATACTTCTGCCATTTTTCTGCTTCTATAGGTATATTAGCTGTCCGTTTTCTGTTACCCAGTTTTAAGTATTGGTATAATGGTTTTGGGTTGTGTTTTTTATTCTCTGTTTCTATCTCGTTCATAATTCCTTCTACCTTTTGATTTTTTTTTCGATTTAAACAATTTCTTTGTTTTTTTGCCTGAAATCTTTGTATTTTTCTGGTTCCTCTTCTTTGCTTGTGCTTAACCATTTCAATCTTGTTTTATTATTTTCTTCCACTGGCTAATTTGCAATCGTCAAACCAATTATTTCTTTTTTCATTTTTCATTTTGCCAACCACTTTCTCTGCTGCTTTGTTTAATCCTTGTTTGATTGTTTTTTTTTTTCATTGGTCCTCTATTTGTTCTAGGAGGAGGACCGTTGGACCATCCACCAATACATGTTAAATATATACAAACATCATCGTCAAATTGTAGTATAGAAATGGTCTGATTACATTTAACTTTACTTTCCAGATCTGCTGTATATAGGTTGAAAACTAGTTATGGAATAAAAAACTAAACCTTGGGGTAGGCCATATTAAGCAGATGCAGGAAAATGAATCCTTCAAAGTTACCAACTGTAAAAACAAAAGAGGTAGTACATCAGAATAGAGGAAAATCCTAAAATAAGACTAAGCTCACAAAAGGTTTTCGAGCTAATCATGATGATGACGATCAAGAGACTGAACAGAGAATAATCAGCTTCGTGTTGGATGTTTTTACTCAAATAGTTCAATGGAGCCACATCTAAACCACAGACTGGTCTGAATCTTGATATTCATTTGCATTTGGTTTCTTGGACAATGCTATAAAAGTAGATATCAGCCAATATTTAGGAATATTTCGTGTATTGTATATTGTATTATATAAACGAAGAAAGACCCTAATGTTTTCCTCTTCTATTAGTTTTATTATCTCTACTGGTATTTTATCGGGACCCCTGCCTTGTTGTTTTTGATATTTTTATGGTTTGTAGTACCTCCCCCTTCGTTATATCTGGCCCACTGTAAGAAATCGCATCTTCTTTTTGTACTGGTCTTTCATCTAGGAATAGCTCTTGGATATAACTCTTACCATCTCTTCAATCTGTGGCTAGGAAATATATCAGCACCAATATAAAAAAAAATAAATTAGAATGCCAAAATTGAAGGGTTATTTGAAACGCATTATAAAATACAAATTTGAATGGTGGTTAAAAGCAGATCTTTCTCTTTAAAATTGGAGTTAAACGTGTTTTTGTACATCTATGGCCTCTCTGAATCTCAGTGGTATGCAGTTTGAAGTACTACTGGTCAGGGACAAAAAATAACTTTGTTGTGAGGCTTAAACGAACAGCTGGTATGAAATTTCTGATAGTTTTGGTAAAAAGGAGTTAGTACTTCTTTATCAGGCCAGAACCTTTCTTGCGATATTCCAAAATGCAGCGATGATGTCCAGACGGATGTGGAAGATGTACAAAAATGGAAAAAGTAATTTACTGCCCACCAAGAAAATATTGCAGGTCAAAGGCAAACAAAGTTATTACAGTCTTCTGCTCGTTATCCAAAATATTTCTAGACATAATATCTAAATATATATACTTGGTCTACTTTAGAAGAGTGAAAACAGAAAAATCACATATGTGAACACAACAATATGCAGATTCTGCTAAAGTACAGAGGAAACAATATATTTTATGCAACTACAGGATAATTGTTCACCAACGCCATAAATGCCCAACACAGGTCTTTCTAGAACCTAAACCTTGTATACCCACAGGCAGTACTTAAAAAATGCATAATAGGCTTTATTAACGATTGTATACAAGATCTTTAGAAATCTACAATATACAATATTAACATAATTTTTTTATTTTTTTATCCATTTTTAATCTTGTAAACAGAATATTTACATAAATAATATGCCGAGAATGGTCGAAGTGATTTAACAGAATGACAAAGGAGTTATACTGTATCAGTGGCGCACCCAGGGGGCGTTTTGGGGGTTAATCCCCCCCCCCAGTGCACTATTCCTATACTGTTACTCACAAATTTTAAGGACTCAAAATAATGGAGGTAGTATAAAAAAACTTGAACAGTGAACACCCCCCCACCCCCCAAACAGGAAAATTCTAGGTGTGCTACTATACTGTATTAATTTACATTAACACGCAGCTGACCTGTATATATTATAGGAGAAGAGATGTCTATTCTATTTTAGTTAGAGTTAGTCTATTTTATTTGAATAAAATGTTTTCAATAAAAATATAGTTTGGTCCCCTTTTTCTTTATAAAACTTGTAAATTTAAACTTATTTTCGCCGTTAAAATAATAAAAAAAAACTTACCACAGTTACTTTACTTTTTTGTTCTATCAATGTTTGAATATAATTCAAACCAACGTCACTAATACTGTCCAAAAGCTTTATTTTAGGTGTGAACAATAAGCAAATTGGTTCTTTCGCCAAATAATCATCCACGTTTCTCAAGGATTTGATGGAAAGTTTCTCCTCGCCGGGATAATCTAAGTATGTCACTGTTGCTACTGTCGGTGAATCAATTTTAAACACAACGGCTCTGCAAAGATTCGGCGCGCCATCTTTAGCACATATAATCAGTTGGCCCTCTTTAACTTCGTTTAATAATAAAGCTTAAAAAAAAATAATTATCGATTTTTTTTTAATAAAGGTGAAATTTTTTTTGTATATCAATTTGTTTTTATTTTATATATCTTATGTGATATAAATATTTTTGAAAAAATGGCCGATAATGGATTTTTATGTCTCTAATGTAATTATCATGAAGCAAAACAATCAGATTGATTTTCTTCATTAGCAGACGTGAAACTATTTCAATGACTAACTCTTTCAGGGACAGACAAACTTTTATTATATCAACAAAAGTACAAGCAAAGTGCACATACACATTTTGTACCATCATTTCAAAATTGAAATGTCTGTAGTAATCGGTGCAGTGGTTGAACCTTAAAATCATGTCAGTAGTAAATATACTACCTCTTACTCAGAGATCAGTAGCACTGATATCTCTGAGTAATATTAATAATTGTTAAATGGTTGTTAAATGAAAAGGTAGAAATGAAAAGTAGTATGTGCATTTTTGGTGAACAATTTTTATTTCAAGAATTGTCTAATTTAAGCAAATATTCGAAGTTTTGCATATTGTAGTAAGTCTTCTAGATAATAACTTTTTTCTAAAAATATCTGAATGGCATGTGCCACTGGTTGAAACAATCAAACTCGGTGTGAATTAACACAATAAATACATGAATTTTTGACAGTAGGCGCTTATCTCGCTTAAATTTTGTGTTCGCTCCATAACTGGAGTTAAGAGGCTGTCTCTCTTAACTCTAGGGTACACAGTATAGGTAAAAGTTTATGGTCGGTATGGACCTTACATGAGATGGAGTAAGAAACACCTGTTTAAAAAGAGAGAGGTATATTAGGTCAGCCCTTTATATCGCCGAAAATGAATGAGTTGAAATAATAAAAAGGGGAAATTCAACGTTGCCAAACTTATTGGTTTTATTTGACCTATTGTCTTTTTAGCATTTGAACAATGTTCTAAGATAATCAAATTTGGGCGAAATGGATTTAAATGGCAGCTTACTGTTTTTTTATTGAAAATATGCCACAATTTTACTTTACAATAAGTGTAATATAACATTTTGATTTTCACTTCGGAAATCGTTTTATATAAATAAAATTTATTAATGTTTTGTATTTTAAGGACGATTTCCGAATTAAAAATCTAAACATCAAAATAAGCTTCTTTTAAAGTCACATTGTGCCTTATTCCCATTAAAAATAATAAACTGCATATGATGCTACAATAAAAAATTCTTCATACAGAATTATTTGGAAACGTCTCGTCTCCCGATCTCTCGATTCGTCAAAGCACCAAATCAAAGTAAGGACAGAGGTAACGAGTAGAGGTGGGTCGTTAAAGTTTTCATCGTAAACCGATTTTCGTAAGCAAGTTACTATGATTGTTTAACAGTAGTTTCAAGTAATAGAGTACCTACAATAACAAACATAATGGCTATTATCGTTTATGCACAATATTTATTGAAGTGAAAGAAACTAATGAAGGATATATTTATTATAACTTGAAAAATAAACTAAACAATACAACCCGATATTAGTCATTGTACTACGTCGGATACTATGGATGTAAGGTTACCGTTTGCTAAAATTTTATTGCAAGATTCTTCCAGACAGCGTACAATAACAATCACTGAACTACCCTTCAAGTATTTTTGGCCACTCATTGTACTTGTTATTTCTTTAAAAGGCGTAAAATTTGGGAAAGTTGAGAACAAATAATCCAGTCTTCATTATTTAGATTTGGTCTAAGTCTGTATTAACTAATACCAATGTGGAACGGATTGCCTCTTCTAACTCGGTCATTCTTTTTAACCTGTAATAAGTGAAGTTCTACCTAGTTTCCATGTCTTGGATTTGCCGTTTGGGAACTTTGTTATGTTGTAATTGATACTTTAAAAGCCTTTCTGAAGATAAGGTACTTTTTTTGAAATGTGTTTTTTGCCGAATTGTCGGAAAAAGACTTTTTATTTTATCTATTTCTACACGACAGCATTTAAGTTTGCCCTCCACCAATAAATTTAACGTATGAGCAAAACAATTTAAATGTTTTCATTCCAAAACATCTTTAATAGCTTTGACCATATTTGAGGCATTACCAGTTACTGCAAAATTTACTTTTCGTTTTAGACCCCACTGATTAATAATTTCAAAAGCGATGTTTTCTGAATTATGGTTTCCAGAAAAATGGCAGCAGCCATTTTTCTGGAAACCATAATAATACCGTTTTAAATTCTAAATTTTCTGTTAAATATTGTCCTGTTAATGCGATGTAACTCTCAGTTACTCCATATGTCCAGAGGTCAGTAGTAATACAGATATTTTCTACTTCTTTAACAACTTGTGATCTAATAATTTGCTCAGTTTTGATATAACATTCCTGAAGTAATGAACCTGATGTAATGAACAAGTTTTTCTTGTTGGTGGTTTACATCCAGGAATCCACCCTGCAAACTTTTTAAAAGCTCGTTCTTCAACTATGGAAAACGGATGAAACGAGTCTTTGCATAGGTTTAGTAAATCCATATCTATTGGTTTCTTTTGTTCTAAACTAAAATTTTTATTAATGGAAGTATCCATCACCTTTTGACGCTTGAGTGACGGTGGCAGTATGTCAGTACTTGTAGTAGTAGTCGAAACGGACAATGCGTCAGGAGAAGTTTCAATTATTGCAATATTCAGAAAGCGGACCATAAAAGCTGCATCTTCTACAAATGTGAATTTTTTGAAAATAAAATTATTATTCTTATACTAGGTCAATAATTTTGACTAAGAAAAATAATTCTTAATTGAATATTTACAATAAATAAATCCTTTGACGAACTATCAATAAAGATTTGAAATCGAAAATGCAGATCAATCGTAAATCGAAACTCATTCATTAATCAGAATACCTAGTTATAAAAAAACAAAGGAAAGAGTTAATAAGCTGGTTACTTCTATAAAAAAAGAAAAAGAAGATTGTACTAGTGAAAATCAACAAGTACAAGAAAAAGAAACTGATAAAGATGACTCAAGTCCATGGTGTATTTTTGATGAATTAATTGGACATGACTCATCTAAATATACACCTGTATCGAGAGATATAAAAGAAGTGGACATGTATTTGTCTGATGATATTAGCCACAAAAAATTTCGAACGGAGATTGGAACTGTCCATTACAGTGCTGGAAAAACCATCGCCATGTATATCCTAACTTAACCACTATATTCATAAAATATTGTAGTATTGTAACAAAATCTGTTCCTTGTGAACACATGTTCAAAATCTGGTTTGAATACAATGAATTCAAAATCTAAAATATGTACTACCGCCAAAATTTGAAATATTTTGTTTTTTTATATATTAGAAATTTCTCGTGGAGTAGAAAAATGCGGATAAGATACCACGCAAGCCCAGAATGGCCTGTCGGCATAGTTTCTATAACTTTCTAATCTACACGGACACTTTGTGGAATAGTGGTGATAGTCGTTATATCTTGATGATACAGAAATTAACCCTGAAGATTTAATTGACAGTCATCAATATTTTAATAATTCGAATATAAAAGACCTGGAATGGGATTGATTGAAAAATTTAGCCGATTTCATTGCATTTTTACAAAAAAAAAAGAAATACTTGGATATATTCCGAACGCTAACGATAAATCGTTTACTTGGCTAAACCACGTTTCTGAGGGTGGTTTACATAACTACTGGAATTTGTAACTAAATGTAGTGAACTGGAAGATATTTTTCGTAGTTATAATGGCAACACATTAAAATTTATTTCAAAAACCTAATAGAAGCTGCAAAATACGTAAATGTTAGTGAAGATGTAAAATTACTTCTTTTATTATTATTATTATTTATTATATATATTTATTTTGTTTGTAATATACACAATCAAATCGTAGATTCATATATTTCTTGAATTAATTTTACAAACTAATTATCCATTTTCAAACAACGTTTTCACAGAAAGTAACTAGTTATGATTTGTTAGTGCAAGATATGGCATCGAGGTATACTTACCGTTAACAGTTTGAGTTTCTTAGTTATTCATTACCCTAATGAAACAACGTTGCCATATGATGCATCGTAAAAATAAGATACGCACAAGTTCCCTGGCCTTGTCTCGCTATGACGTCATGCGCCACGTCGATTAAAATTAGAATGGCAAGTGAGCATATCTTGTTTATTATAGTATCATGTTCACAGTATAACTGAAGATATGCAAACAGGGATTCTCCAAAACGAAAATATCTACATTCAAAAATCAATAAGGACTAAGTAATGAATAAATTAATTTGGATTGAATGAAACAATTGGATGCTCGGCATTTATTCAGTGCAACCTGAAAGTGTTATTATCTGCTATTGATACAGATTTGTGTCAGCCGTTCTATAATTACCACGATTTACTTGACTAATACCGTTAAGGTTAGTTCTTTTAAAAACTGCACTGTGAAATTTCATCATAGGTAACAATTGAATTGTAAGGAGGTAACTTAAACATTAAGTTCTTTAAAAAATGCAAATTATGTAAAATAAGGATAATAATGAACTTAAAATACTTACTGTCTTTATCCAAATTTTTTATATATTCTACGATTTCTTTACTTTTTCCAAAACATTCTTTAGTTTTAAGGACAAGTTGATTATTAAATTGGTCAATAATTTTAACTTGATCTCCATCTTTTAAAGTGTTAATAGGTTTTGGTACTTCAAAGTAACATTTTACATGATCTATTAAATTCTTTTTTGACTCTAAACTATTTTTCATTTCTTCAACATTACTATCTTTATCAGCTTCAACATTAGTGTCTTTAACAACTTCAACAATAGTGTTTTTATCGGCTTCAACATTAGTGTCTTTATCAGCTTCAACAATAGTGTTTTTATCAGCTACAACATTACTATCTTTATCAGACTCTGCAGGTTTTTCTTTGAATTGTTCATTAGGTTTTTGAGTGAGATCACTATTTGATTTCTTTTCCATTTGTACATTTGATTGACTTTTGATGTCCTCTAAATTAGATTGATTATTAGACTAAAACCAAATTAAAAATTTATACATTAACTGTTATTGATGAGAGTACAATACAATATTATAAACGTGATAAAACAAATACTTGATCCACGATATTGACAGAGAATCAATGCCAGCAGAAGATCAATAACAGGAAAATTCTTCTGGGTTTTTAATATATTCTGATATGGTTACAAATATGTTCTTAAATAAAAATACACCAACTTATGTAGTAGGAAAAAAACAATAAATATTCATTTAATGATGGTCTCACTACTACAAATACGATAGGAACTTTGGACAATGAAATATTAGAAAAAAAATTAGGTAACTAGAAATAATCTTAGACCAATTTTTGGAAATATATTAATTGACATATAAATCCGAACATCCATTATAAATTATTATATTTTGAACATATTTTGTACAATTATACAGGGTAGCAAAATAAAGAAACGATGAAATTTCAATAAAATTGAAAACACTTACACACTTATCATTTATAAACGTGTTGATGCACCTCAGTGGGCAACACACTCTCCTGATTAAGTGCTTAATATCTTTCTGGGGTATCTCGTTCCATGCCCTAATTAACTCATCCTGAAGTGCTATCAAGGTCTGAGGAGGATGCTCTAAATTAAGAGACAGAGACATCCGACAGAGCATGTCCCACGCATATTTAATTGGGAACAAATCTGAGGATCTCAGGGACCAGGGCAAAAAAAATTGATTCCATTCTTTTCAAAGAAGTCCATGGCGACTCTCATTCAAGAAAGCACTGTGGATTTCGTTTTTCGTCACGTTGCATTCTGACTCTGAATCGGCCATCATGCATCCGTAAAGAGAAGCGAGATTCATCACTAAAGACCTCATTTCATTCCTGGTCCCAAGCCAATCGTTATTTGCACCATTTAAAACGAGTCGAAGTTCAGGGATAAGAGGTAGCACCCAGTGTGGCTGAACTGAAAAGAAGTCAAAACTTCGAATTCGATGAAAAATTGTTCGCATTCCAATGTTTTGCAAACCATTGATTTAAACAAACCTGGTAGTGAAGAAGCGGTCTTCAAGTGCCATCTTTCTTAGGCGAAAGGTTGCTATGAAGATCTTGATCTTCATGTGCGGCCTTCTTGACGCCATGTCCAATAGCCTCTTAACATAGTAACTAAACTTTTGTGAATTCTATTCACAATTTGCCAAAAGTCCGGCTTCTCTTATGCCAACTATCCACCTCCTATCAAACTTGCTCAACGACTTACAACTTTAGTGGATAGCAAATTAAAATAATAATAATAAAGTCAATGAACTTCTCACAAAGGTGTAAAAACACCATCCACGCAGTGCAGTAGATATAATAACATTACCGCGGCATCAACGAGGAAGGACTTATGGACATGGGTGAGCAACTGCATAAACAGATTGCTAATTTAAGAACTTATTTTCAGGTATAGGCTGAGACATCTACTTAACATCGAGCAATTTGCGCAGATGATACAACGCCGCTTAAACTGAGGCAACAAGAAATGCGCATAAACCACCTGACTAAGCAAGAAAAAATGCGCACCTGGATGAGTAAACCTCTGCATGGGCGACATCTCAATGAGATCAGTCAAGAATATGTCGGCAATACAGCATCGAACTATTCAGCAAACATGTTTCCCGAAACTGCAGGTTTCTTACTTGCCATTCAGGATCAGGTAATTCCAACTAAAAATTACCTGAAATAAATTGTTAAAGATCTTCAAGTACAAAATGACAAATGCCGATATGGATGCCAAGCACGAGAAACCATTCAACATCTGACCGGTGGCTGCCAGGTGTTTGTTGGTACTGACTATAAAGAACGCCATGACTCAGTAAGAAAGATTATCCACTAAGAACTAGCTGGCAAACTAGGACTTCTCCAAACCGACCATCTTCCTTATTATCAATACGTCCCTGACAGAAAAAGCTTGAAAATGACAACTACAAGCTATACTGGGACCGCACTGTGCTCACAGACTAACCAGTGGCACATAATAGACCTGATCTCACACTAGTTAATAAACTTACTAGGCAAACAACACTTATTGACGTGGCGATACATAACACCAATAATTTACGTGTTAAATACAACAAAAAGATCGCCAAGTACAGAGATCTAGAAATACAAATCAGGAGACAATGAAGAATGGAGAGTACCCATACAATACCTATTATTCTATCTACTACTGGTGTTATTCCCAAAAACCTAGAGAACATAAACCAGCTGGGTCTAAATGAACATCTCTATAAGGCCACGCAGAAAGCCGTACTCCTTGTGACGTCCGGATGTGTTCGAAAATTTTTGAGAGATACTAAAGCATAATAAGTCACCTAGAGCTCGATAATACGGACAGAGTCCCACCAGAGCTTAATCCTTTTGATACCGTTGGTGTCTGGGATGAGTGAATTTTCCCCTTAGAGGGAGTGTGAGCCGTATGTATAAATAAAATTTTATTAAAATAAAATAATTTATAATGAGTTATATGATACTTAGTAGAGTTTTGGATAGAAATTGTGGTGCCAACTTTATTATATCAATACTTACATCCCAGGTTTCTTCATCTTCCAAATTTGCTTCTGAAACTCTATTACCTTCATTTCGCGATGCTTGTGGTGAATTAAACTTGTTACTGTTAAATTTGTTATTGTTAAACCGCCTATCGCTGAAAAAATAAAACATTTTTTATTATTTCCTTAAAGAAAACTTTTGTAACAAATTGACAGGCATTCTTATGCGACCGAGGGTATATTCGTGGCCCACATTTTCTCTAGTTAGTTTGCATCTTTCTATTGTCGACGTATGATTGCGATCGAGTAAAATAACTATTTAAAGACAGCAACCGTTAGTAACGCAGTTTGGAAAAATAATTGATAGCTATCACCTTTATCCATTGGTGTGGGCATAAAAATTCATACTGTTTGACATTTGTAATGTTATTGAATTTGAAAAGTGACAAAATATAATAATATTGAGCTGTATCATCAATGACAGTAGCATTTTGTAGTATGGACTTAAGTCCATAAAATGGAATAGGATAATAAATGGAGTAATAAAAAAACATGGACTTAAGTCGTGAATTTTCATTTTACTATCGACTGAAAAAAAGGGAACATAAGTTAATCTAAAAATTGTATCGACACGAAACATATAAATCAAATTTGACATGATCACTCAGGTGTGGTTAGAATTCTACACAATTTAACTAAGTATCAAAAACAAGCTTGTGTAACATGATGCAAAGAATTACTTCAGGGACATTTTGGTATAAAAAAATGTTAGTGGCGATAAAACTTGGATTTATGCAACCTGGAAACCAAACAAAAATTAACGGATTGGATGTTTCAAGACGAAGTAACACCAACGAAAGTCATGCCAGGTCTCAGTTTTTCCACGAAAACTGTGGCTACTATTCAATTAGAAGATCGTATGACTGTAAATACGATGTGGTATATAACCGTGTTAACCTGAAATTTTTGAACAAATGAAATCGGAAATCCAGTACACAACAAGATACAAACATTGCAAGATTAAATAGAGGAGTAAAAACCTAGTAACTAAGGCAAAAAATACCTTCCGGGAAAGTAAATGCGAAGAACAAATATATAGGATTAACAAGATCAAAAGAAGCATGGAAAACGGTCAAAAGCCTTAGAACAAACACCGTCAAAAGCCTTGTAATAAACACAAAAGAAACGAGTAGAATATATTTAATAGAAGAAAGATCCTGGATGGAGCACAACTTTTGATTGAAATAAGACCGCAATTCACGAGTACCATCACACCGTATAAGTGGAATACGATGAAATTACAGTACAGTCCACGAAAAGCATGTGAACCACAAGGTATATCGAATAAATTACTAGAACAGCTCACGAATCTTACTAGTATCTATTTTCACCTTATTATATAAAGGATATGACACCACCGCGATAGATACGCATAGGACTCACTTGGGTGGCATTCGGCAAGCTAAGCTATGTTCTTAAATCAGAACTGCCTATGTGTCTTAAAATAAAAGTCTTTAATCAGTGCGTGTTGCCAGTACTTACATATGGTGCAGAGACATTAACACTAACCAAGAAAGTAAGAAATAAAATTTGTGTTAAGAATTATGACCCTTAAGTGGAACTGGGCGGGGCACATAGCTAGAATGTCGGATAACAGATGGACACAGCGAATAATACAGTGGAGACCGAGACAAGAAGCACATCGAAGTAGAGGTCGTCCACCAACAAGATGGTCTGATGACATAAAACGGATCGACAAAAATTGGATGCAAACAGCACAAAACAGAAATACATGGAAAAGACTGAGGGAGACCTATGTCCAGCAGTGGATAGATCCGGGTTGAATGATGATGATGATGATGACACCACCTGATGTTGTTGCATGGCACATACACTCTTCAAAATATACCTGGACGAGGCGCTCTAAGTGTGGAGAAGGAAGTGCCGCAATATGGGCATCCCAATCGAAGATGAAATATTCTACACGTTGACAATCCCACTTCGTTGACAATCAAGTCATTCTAGCGGAAAACGAGAGTGATATAAACTATATGCTTAGAAAACTCGAGTACACCAAGTGAGAAGTGGAGCCTTACAATGAATATGTAAACAAACAACCGAGTACTTAGTTGCAGGGGAAAACCATAAAGCCGACAAATTGAAATTTGAACTATAAAATCAAAACCTTTAAATACTTGTGAGTCTAAATAACCTTAAAAGCGGGAAATACCAAAGAAATACATTCCATGATTGGCCAAGCAAAATCAGCCACTAGACAATTACACGAACTATTGTGGAGTAATAAAATAACAAAAGAAAATAATAGAAGAATATATAAAACAATAATAGAAAGTATTGCGTTGTACAGCGCCAAGCTCTGGCAAATAAATAAAAAAAAAACAAATAAAAAATTAAAGCCATGAAAATGAACCATTAGAGATGATGTTGGCTCACTAGACTTGAGGAACGAAGATATTTGGAGAGAAATGGAAATGTATCTAGGCATAATAGACACAATTGAAGCCAAAATACTAAACTGGTATGCTGACCTGCAGAAAATGCCTAAAAATAGATGGACACAAAAGATAGACAAATGGACCCAGCTCACTAGAAGAAAACGGGGTAGACCAAGACGGTCCTGGAGAGAAGATGTTGAAGAAATTAATGCCAGAGATTTAAAAATTGAAGATTGCTTCGACAGCAAAAGGTGGAAATTAGGACGCGAGACACGGCGCCAGGTGTAGAAAACTCGCTTACTATATTATAAATATATTTTCTCACATTTCTTCAAACAAGTCAAAATCATTTTAGATTAGGATCATGCACGCCATACAGCACAACAAACCACTACCGAGACGTGGAATCGATGTCGAATCCTCCGCACAGTTCTAGTGATTTCTTCACATTTCTAAAAGTAAAACATTTTCAACACCCAACGAAACCGTTGAAGCATTTAAAAACGAAATTTTCGTATATCATGATTTTCCTTGTCTGACCTCACAACTTTGGATCAGTCTTAGCCGCATCCACTATCGCCCTCTATCTTCAACGATCTTGTATTTCTATTTTCCATCCTAGACAAATCTGCTTTGACATCATCCTTCCATCTTTTTCTGCAACAGCCTACTGATCTACTATCTGGCCTCTCGAAAAATACTGTTTTAATACTCTGTTGTCCTCTAATCTTACCACGTGACCTGCCCATCTTACTCGGTTAGCTTTTATATATCTGATTATGTTTTCACTAACATACAGAGTCACCAATTCAGCATTGCAGCGTCGCCCCCAATCTCTTGTTATTTCGTCTCTTTGAGGACCAAATTTCACTCTGAGAACCTTTTTTTCAAAGATCAGCAGCTTATTTATTTCCCGTTGCTTGAGGGTCCAGGTTTCACTTAGAAAGTAACAACTAGGCGAATAATTGACTTTTACAGTGTGAATTTAGATTGCCTTTAAGATTAAAATAATGTTAATGCCCTATTCCCAGCAGTTATTCTTGCTGGGATCTCTGTGATTACCGCCCAGGTACATAAACCCCTTTCTTAATTCGAAATTGTGATTATTAAGATTTATGTTCTGTCTAATTCTAGGCCTTCGATTTTTGGTTACTACCACCATGTATTTCGTTTTTTCTTCATTTATTTGGAGACCCAGATTATCTACTTTCTGCTCGAGTTGTGAAACCAGCTCTCGCTCGTCTCCTGTAGAATTGCCACTGGGTCTATACGATTAGCAAAGGCCAACACTAGTTTCGATTGGCAAAACCCTCTATCAGCTCCTTCGATATTTTACTTCTGGCATATTCCAAGGCAAAATTGAACAGTAACGATGACAAGGGTCTCCTTGTCTGAGTCCTGATGTTATCCTAAATGGCGTCGATGTCCTGTTTCCAATCTTTACCTGTGCATATGAGTTTTTCACGCACTTGTGTTATTCTGATTAAACAAATGTCTTAACAATTGGTTTACCCGCATGCAAAATTAAAAATCTAATAACACAGGTCTGTAAGCAAAAAGCTGTTTGAATCATTTCAACTAATTCTTATGTAATTTGATGTATGGAAAAAAAATTATATTAGAAAATGTCTAGGACGTAAGGAATTTTCACAAAATACTGAATGCAGATTTAGCCCATTTTATGTTCTCTAAGCTATGAGATCTTGCGCTTAGCGTTCTGAAACACATAGAATATCGTATTCTGTACTGCACCACAAATGCGAAGGTACTACCAGCCTATCTACGTCTCACTGTGCGCGAACTTGCTGCCGGGTTGAACGCCAAGTGCGCCTCGGTAGCTGACACAAGACATTTACTTTATGTTTGCTGTCTACTCAGTTTTATTTCTAACCTTGATGGGATACCAACTCGGTTTTTTTCTATAATTTATTTTAGTTTGTGTACCAGGTTGGTATTATTATAATTTTGTTTCCTAGTTCTAGTTTGTTTGTTGTTCTACTTGTGTAATGTGACTACATAATAATTTGGTAAACTGGCCTCGCGAAAGTGCAAAAATTCACATGACTCTTTCTGTTTTATCTGTGGCGAATACAGCGTTAAAGCAAAAACTCAATATAATAGACTATGTGAAGAAAGTATATTTTGCATACTTAGTGATCAAAACAAAACAAGCACATCTCATAAATGTCTGGAGGGCCTTCAAAACTAGTTTTAGAGTAAAACGAAAAGTTTCCACTTTGGGGTATCTCTGATATGTTGAGAGCAATGAAACCATAGTGTCGACTGCTACTTCTGCTCCTGCAATGTCAAAGAATTCAACTCGACATCAAAGAATTCCATTTTATACCCAAACCTCCCCTGAAGTATTCGTCCTCTTCCTCGTGATGTAGAAAAACCTGTGCCAAAGCCCCCGTTACGGTTGGGAATATACCAGACTCAGATGAAGTACAACTTCAGAACTCAAGCTCTAACAAGAAAAGATAAATAATTTGGTGGAAGATCTGGATCTTCCTAAAGATGCTGCCGAGTTGCTTGGATCCCGACTCGTCGACAAATTTATTATTAGTGTCTATTTATTGATTGAGATACCATGCCTTACTTCACTCAATAAGAAAGTCTACTTTATTGTAGTAACATTAAAGTTTTGATGGTTCAATTCAAAATCCAGTATATTTTTAGACTCAACGAAGACTCATAACGGTAGGTTGTATGCTTTTATTTCTATTGGGCATCCTTAAAACAGACCTATGAAAACTTAAAAATGATTCTCCAAATACTCAAATATGAAGATAACGGTTGGCAAATTTGTGGTGATTTGAAGATCATGTTATGCTGTTTGGACAACAAGCTGGTTACAACAAATTTCTTTGCTTTTTTTATGAAAAAAATCACTGGCTTAGTGGAGCCAAGGACGGTTACGGTTGGAGAAAATAATGTTCTACAAGACAACTTGAGACCATCAGAAAAAAATACTTTCTCCTCTTCATATAAAGCTAGGCGTTACGAAACAGTTTGTTAAATATCTGGATGGTTCGATTTCTGTATAGATTGTATACTGACCTGTTCCCATTCTCTAGATTTTTCCTAGATTCCGATTTGTTCCTCGAATCATATCGTCTATCTGTATCTCTAGGATAAGATCTGAAACGTATGTTATATGTTTAATACGAACACTATCAAATATCATTGCGGTTATATGAACACTATAAATAGCGTTGTAATGTAACTTGACAAAACTGTTAGAATACATTTGTAGAATATTTATAACATCAAACAGACACAAACTCTTACATAACATTCGTTAAAAATTCAAAAAAATTTCAAAACGACGTATTTACATTCTTATGTAATTTTAAATTATGACAAAGTCCAAAAGGATTACAAAATTGTTCAAAACTTTTTGGTCGTATCAGACCATCATCAATGATACTTCAAGCGTTTGCGAAAGGCCACTTACAAAACGGTATAAAAACATAAAAACCTATAATTTACATTTAAAATGTTACATAAACTTAAAATAATAATGTCGATGATTATTATTGTGTTGGATTTAAAAGAAAATAATATTAATAATTAATCGTTTGTCAGTTATCATTAAGCACAGGAATAAACATTATTAAAATTTAAAATATTTTGTGCTTATAATCTTATCGCGCTATTGGTGTTAATTACAGGTTCGCATAGTTTCATCGAAAATCTGGATCTTGAGTTGTTTTGTGTTTTCCTTATAATTTTCCCATTTCATCGTGATACATAATGAATACGAAAAAACAGACAGTAGTGTATTGGCTTGGTTCGTATAAACATGAAATTTTGGGAGCAAAACTACAATTATACAGGCAAAGGCAGAAAGGCGTCCCGAAATGCATTACAGGTTTGGACGTGGTTAAAATGAAACGAAAACGTCGAAACTGAGAAACGTGTTGAAAGTGATACCTTCATCGAATGAGATCACAACAAGACATGGATACTAGTTTCCGAGTTCAGCTGTTATCTACTTCATCATCGTCAAGTGAAACTGAAATGGACTTATATAACAATGATAATACGAAAGTTGCTGCGGCTGCGACCTCGAAGATAAAATCTTATCGAAAACAGCATGAATCAAAATTATGACTTGTGACCTTTCGTTTGCCCTTGATAGAATCCAGGTGTCATGTCGTCTAGGAAAGTCACATTCATTATTAATGAGGTAGCATCCAGTCTTGGTAATGATGTAATCTCGTTAGTCATCAATCGCAGCTCTATTCAGCGCGACAGAGAAATTAATCGGGCCAAGATAGCAACAAAATTATTTCTGACACTGTTATTGTTCACTGAGACGGTAAACTAATGGAGGACTTGTGGACCTTACAAGGAACATGTGGATCGCCGTCCTGATTTTGTGTAAAATTTCAATGATTGATGTGATGCTGGGTGTTCCAAAATTACACAGTCGAACAGGAATTGCCCAGGCAAATGGCATTTTGGAATGTTGGTGTTGTTCATTAAGTCACTGCTCTATATTTCGGTACTACTGCATGTAACACAGGGCCGAAATCTGGAACATTTATCATTCTTAAGCATAAGTTGAAAAAGGGCTTGCTTTTTTAGCCTGCCGCCATGCCACCACATTTTGGAACCAATAGTTGGATCTGTGTTTGTTGAGGTAATGAGAAGTAAATCATCTGGCTCACAAATAAGTCTTTTCAAAAGATTCCGAGACAGCTGGGACCCACAGACAAAAGTAATTCTGAAGCGACTTCCATGGATCCTGCTCTCGAAGATGATTTCAAAGAATCGCAAAGACATTTAAATTTCACCATTGAACCTTTTGTAGAATTCTTAGAGTTGTCAGTGATTTGTTTAGGTGCAGTTCCAAAGAAAGAGGTTCGTTTTTATTATCCTGGAGCCATGCACAGAATGAGATGGATGTCGTAAAGTCATATATACGATACATATGTAGTTGTTTCGCAGCCAATTTAAGTTGGCAGCTTCGGAGCTGAAAGGAATTTGTAATTTAGCAGTCACAGTTATCGTATACTTCAAGGCCTGGATACACGCACCATTAGCTATTGAAGCGCCATTCAATGATTTTCGGCTTATGAAACAGCTCCTTTACTACCTGCACCAAACAATTGTCAATGTAACGAACCACAAACTTCAGAAACACTTGTAGTATCTCTCTGAACACCTTATCCCGATGAGTCATTTTGATCCCAGGATACTTCCAGAATCAAAAAGCTTAATGATTGCAGCTGTGGAAAAAGAAGCTCCTGAACACCCACCAAAACGTGCTACTGATATGAAAGCTTCTGAATTTTTGGAGAGCAGAGGTCTGGGGCAGTTTTTTACTGTAAACTCCAAACAATTCTTCAACGTGCTTTCCCTTCCTGATTATTTTTTAAAAAGGGATTCAGTTCAGTGGAAAGGTGATGAAAGTTTCAAGGCAGCCAAAAAGATGGTGAAGGATTTAGTGACGACAAATGATTAGGCAGTTGCACTAATTGAAGACCTTAACAAAAAAACTCGAGCAAACTCAAAAAATAACAGGACACACATAACATAACAAAAGATAACAAAAAAATACAAAGACCAAAATCTTCGGTCATCATACAAAGATCATCGAAATTTGAAGGTAAAAAATTATAAAAATTTCTTTAGTTTGTAAAATATTATTTACAATAAATTCCCCTCATTATTTTATGTATCGTATTCGATATTTTATAATGGCAATATACTAACTTGTATAATGAATATACGAAATTTCCAGACCCGCGGACCACCTCTAAATATTTATCGATTTTCATGAAATTTTGCAAGTTGAAATTTTATGTATAGTTGAACACTTTTGGGGAGTAAGAGGTTGAAATTTCAAAATTTGTTCACATTTTTCACAAAATTTAATTTTTTTAATGATTGTGGATGTTTAACTGAAAGGAAACGTACTTACTCGAACTCGAAACTGAGTCCTTACTCGAAAATGGCGACCAATTCTGGGTCAAGCTAAAGTTACCAGCGAACCGAATAGTTGACCGGCAGAGGTGCTCATTTAAAATGGTCAACAAGTTAAGAAAGTATGTGTATTGCAGTTTATACCGGCCGAAAATATAAATAAATTTCCTCGACATCTTGTTCTTGCTTAACCTTAAGCAAAATCTGGATTCAATAGAGAACAACACTTTACCTCGATCTGCGTCAGTCCGGCGTTCGTATTCTCATGCAAAAGTAAGTTAAGTTCTCCGATGTTCTATAGAGCATTGCATATAGGTCTGGATGATAAGTTTTCTTCATTCAAATAGTGAATGGATGGCACATGTGAGCCCATTTGAAATAGGGTTGTAGAAATAAATTTTAGACCCACAATCTATTTTATTAAACCTAGGAAAACCGAGTTCGAGTACTACAATTTTCTAAAACTAAACTAAATTATACATTTTGTAACGATGTGCTAAACGTTCAACAGTTCGAACCGTGGGAGTGTCGATAATCACGCACCCATTTCCACGACGAGACGAAGAGGTGGGATCCGGAGCGGCTATTTAAGGCGAGCGACTGGCGGAATTAAATTAGTCTTGTGGCTAACGCTCTAGGCTCCCTGGCTCGCTGGTGTATTGAATCTGCGAGCCAACCCGGACAGAGAGACTTCGGTAGTGAGGATTATACTGTCCTTAATCAAGCAGAACCCGTGGGTATCGTGCATTGAACGTTACCGTCAACTCTGACGCAGAGTATAGCGTGGATCTGCACAACCGAATATTTCGATTGCGAGTGCGTTTGGCGCTTCCGCTGGATTGAGGTGGAAGCCAGTATAAGTCTGCGTGCGATTGAACTCGCGTATTCCATTTTTTGTTAGTAATAATAATCTTTCTTTTACAGGCGTCCGCCGGGGAATTCACTCCCGCGGGATCCAGACGGGGACATAGAATACATTTTATTTTTATTTTTGTATATACGTTGAAATTAATAGATTTATTTTTATTTCAACCTGTGTTTTACTGAGTCTGTCGCTTCGAAAGAGCTACCCGTTACAAACTGGCGCCCGAGCAAAATTGAGGAAGTGCTAAAAGAGACCGAAAATTAATAACATGCCGAGAGATAAAGACACAGTCTCAGTAACAGGTACCTCGTGGATAAACCGCCTTTGCAAAGAGGAATTGCAGAGCGAAGCCGGAAAATGCAGCTTAGATCCCAAGGGAACCGTCGACGAATTGAGAGTACGACTCAGAACCTATTTTAAAGATCGCGAGGAAGCGACAGGAACAATCCCAAAAGAGCAGAATCCGACACACTGACCCAGGAAATTTCGGTCATTCGAAGACAATTACAGAAATTAACAATACCGAAACAAATGGGGCAATCAGAATTGCTAAATCAAGTACGAAAGTGGAACACACGCTTCGACAAGAAACATTCGGATGCAATAGAATTCTTAGAGAGGATTATACTCTGTCCTCAATCAAGCAGAACCCGAGGGTATCGTGCATTGAACGTTACCGTATAGCGTGAATCTGCACAACCGAATATTTCGATTGCGAGTGCATTTGGCGCTTCCGCTGGATTGAGGTGGAAGCCAGTATAAGTCTGCGTGCGATTGAATTCGCGTATTCCATTTTTTGTTAGTAGTAATAATTTTTCTTTTACAGGCGTCCGCCGGGGAATTAACTCTCGCGGGATCCAGACGGGGACATAGAATACATTTTATTTTTATTTTTGTATATACGTTGAAATTAATAGATTTATTTTTGTTTCAACCTGTGTTTTACTGAGTCTGTCGCTTCGAAAGAGCTACCCGTTACAACTTTTGTCGAATGATTGTAGTGTATAATTTAGTTAGTGTAATTTAACATACAAATTTACAACATTGTACATGTATTAAGTAAGAGATATAACTCTGTAATAGGTAAGGTTTTTGTAAAAGGTTGCCCATATTCTGCAAAATGTCTGATGTCTGAGGCTGTTACAAAATGTTTCCCCATTCAACTGTTACAGAGCCAATAACCTTACAAAGAATGAATTCACAAAAAAACGAAGAGATCTATTTAACCTTACTTCTTACTGACACAGTCAATTTTGACTGCTTAAAGAAGTTCACAAAAAAGTGGTTCAGATGCATTTTTTTGCGGTGTTTGTATACTGCTATCTGGTCACAAATGACCAATTATCAGTTATTTTCGGACCTAACTTTTTTACACTAAACTGTTACACATTTCCACTAACTCAAATGGTTTTATCCTTATGAATCTTCTCTTTAGTGCAGTGTTGTCAAGAAGCTGGATTGCCTCGACATTCACATGACTATGCAGCCTCTGCTCGTGACTTGCTGCTGTTCTCTTGATTATTTCGATCACAGTTTCCATAACCAGGTTCTGGTGGAGGTTGCTGTTACGGATATACCAAGAAGCATCAACAATGTTTCTCAGTACTTTGCTTTGAAATCTCTGGATAATATGTAGTTGGTACAGCCCCCAAGGTTTGCCCCCATATACCCATACTGGCCTTAGTACTTGCTTGTGGATGGATAATTTATTATGAATTGATAATGTTGAATTTTTCCAATCAACCAATACAATTTCTTAAATCTAATATCAAGCTCCCCTCTTTTCTTTTTGACATGGACTGATGGGAAATTTTCTATTTTTTTATTTGTAAAGTTAATGTATGCAGATTTAGTCTCATTTAATATTATTCGCCATTTTCTTGTCCAGTTATGTAATTTTATTTACTGATAGTTGCAACTTATCAGTCACTTCTTCACTAGTGTCTCCTATCGCTAGTATGGCTGTAGCATCCGCGAAGGAGGCAATAGTGTTTTGTTCCTGCTCTGGAATGTCACACGCATACAATAGCTACAGGACCGGACCTAAGACACTCCCTTGTGGCATGCCAGCTTTGATCTCCCTTAAGTCGGTGTACACTTCTTGTTTTACTCTGAAATATCTATTCGCAATATATGATGTCAAGATTTCTGAGTACTCTGAGTTTCTGAGTGTTTAGGCATGAACGTTCTTAGTTTATAGTTTAAACCCTAATGCCAGACTTTATCAAACGCCTGTGCTACGTCCAAGAAGATTGTAGAGCAGACTTTCTTTTCTTCTAATGTTTTTTCTATTATATTCGTTATTCTGTGAACTTGATCTATAGTGGAATGTTGATTTCTGAAACCAAATTGATGAATTGGTATAAGATTTTTTCTTTCTATTATTGGTTTTAATCTGTTCAATATAAGTTTTTCAAATAGTTTTGACATCACCGGAAGGAGTGATATTGGTCGATAGGATGTCACTTCATTAGAAGATTTACTTGAATTGGCGATCATAATGACTTCGGCTACTTTCCAGAATCTGGGAACATATCTCAATCTAAAAGCAGCATTTATTAGGTGTGTCAGCTTAACTATGGCTTTTCTTGGTAGATTTTTTAATAGTTCTTCTGTTATGAGATCATATCCTGGAGCTTTCTTAGGATTTATATTCTCTTTTACCTTTGTTGATATGTTTCTAAATGATGTCAACGTTATTCTTTATTCAGTATGGAGTGGTTCTTCCCATCTCAGTTCTTCACCATCATTGTCGCTGGGTGTGAACGTGCTTTCTAAATGATCTGCAAATCGTTCTGCTTTCTGTTCGTTACTTCTAGCCCAGTTGCCGTTTTCCAACTTGATAGGAGAATGAATAATTGGTCTCTTCATTCTTTTTGTTGCCTTCCATAACGAATAATCTGTGTTCTGGTCAGCTGTTAAATTACTTAAAAAAGAATTAATTGTTGAATTTTTTATATCCTTTATCTCCCTTTTTAGTTTTTGTGTAGTATTATTTAGACTAGTTTTGTCTCGTGGAGCTCTGTATTGCTGCCATTTTTTTCTTAACTTCCTTTTTTCTACTATGAGTTCTCTGATTTCTTTTGGATAGTTGTTCCCTTTTGTTCTAGAAGTTATTGTGGGAGCATTTTCCCAAGCTACCTGTTGGATATTTTTTATAAAAACTTCTAATTCGTCATCAAGTTGCCTCGTGTTTCTCAATGGCATAGCAAGATTAATTTTGTGTTCAAGGTTTATTTTGAAGCTCTCCCAGTCAGTTTTTTTATTAGTCAATATTAGATTAAACACTTTTTTAATCATTGTATCACTCATAATTAAAATTCATATAATTCAATAGGTTCAGATGCATGATAATAAAATAAATACAAAAGCTCCTAAATGTAGTCATACTTGTTTAAAGTTTAATTTTGTGTAGTGCCTTGTGTGTGTGATCCGTTTTTGAAGCAAAGCTTCTATATTGGCGTTGTATTACTTATTTCTTCTCTACAGTTAAATGCTGAGGCGAGCGTCACGGAACTAGCTCCACAAGATGGCGTCGCGAAGGGTAGCGTCATAGAATAGTGGTTATTGACATCGTTTCACTACTCTCGGTCAATTCGTTTCTAGTTATATATTTACTCTAAGCAGGTTTAAACTAAAAATTGCATAAAAAATAACTAACAAAATATAGTAGAGGCAAAAACAAGACCCTTTGCGGATTATCGAGGCATCCAGATTATAATATGCCAAATTTAATGGTAATAAAACATATGTTTAACCTTAGTTTCTTTAATCGATTTTTAAATCACAGTATAAAAAAAATTGAAATATTCAAAATAACAACCATGTAAGAAAAACGGCGAGTTCAAATAAAACATTAGTTAATTTTTTTTAAAAAATCTGTAATGCTATTCTGTTTATCATTTGCGCACTTTATTTCAAAAGCCCGATCTCTAAGCCGACGGAGAAACATAACTTCGTGGCTATCAAATTCGTTTTCTTCAGCCCATTTTAAAGCTGTGTTGAAAGCTCCTACTGCCTCTGAACTACCCACTATTTCGGAGACCATAACTTCAAAGCTATTGTCCTTATCTTGCTCATCGTCCTCATACATTGTCGCTCGCACAATCTCCTCATCAGTTAACACTTCATATCTTTGTATCTCACTTTCAGCACAGCCAGCAGCCAATTCTTGAGATTCTGCCTCACTTATTTGAGGATCATTGGGTTCCCTCAACCTATTATAAATCTGGGCTAAGGGAACATCATCTTTTGGTTTATCATTATCACTGAGAAATTCAGGGTGCAAATTCCACCATGACTTGTTAATTAGAGATGCCTTAACATCGCATCGGCCCAGCAATTAGCCAAAAGAAAAACAGTGTCCTGTAAAGATACCGATTTCAATATGTCGATGAGGTTGTCAGAACATAATGCAAGACAGTTAACCAAAAGTGATTTGTGGTACTTCACATTTTGTATAACGTTCTGATCCATTGGTTGTATACAGGCCGTGGTGTTAGCTGACAGGAACATTGTAAAAAAGGTTGCCGTCTTCAGAGATAAGTTCATCTGCTGATGGATGCCCAGGAGAATTACCTAACAATAAAAGTGCCAATGGAGGCAAATTAAAGTTTGTGGGTTCCGGCCGCATTTGCACAAAGCATGAATGGCACTCTCATCTTTATCATTTTCCTTCCGGAAGCTGACTTCTTATTGGCAGAGGCTAAAGTATAATGGTAATGGAAGTAAGATGGGGCAATAATCGCCAGTACAAACCAGATTCGTTAGCACTGTACACTTGTTCCGTTGTTAATTTTTTTCCTTTAATAACTTTCTGTAACTCTAGTTTGAATGGTCCGATAACGGATTCATCATTCGATAGTTTTTCACCGGCCATTTTTAAAAGTCTTATTCCGTGTCGTTTTTTAAATATGTCTAACCATCCCCGACTTGCATTAAACTCGATATTGGAGTTTGTACCAACACCAGCTTTCTCACAAATCATATCACCACTTACAGGAACATATAATCGTCTTTGTTGCAAAAACCACGTAAACAAAGAATCTAAAATGGGATTCTTCGATTTCCCAGTGTTTTTCGTACACCGGGACCACGTTCTCTTAGGCTTACAAACTTTTAGATTTTGTCTTTGTTTTTCTTTATGTCGCTCACAGTTGGCCTGCCTATACCAAACCTCCTAGCAATGATAGGGTAGCTTTATCTAACATTTCTATAACCCGCGATTTATCTTTTATTGTTAATGTTAAATGTTTACGTGGCGGCGCCATGATGTTAGCGAATGCGTTAAATTGACACTGTACCAACACGAAAGGCGATAAACAAAAGACTGAGGACAGCACGCGAACCCCATTGACCGGCCGGATTACAGTGATCAGCGAACAAGAAGGAGTAGCCTTCTAGACACCGGATTAGCGAGGATCTACTGTATACACATTAAATGAGAAGTAGAAAATTAAAAGAATATCTGCCACTAAAAGATTCGATTCGTACCAATTGTCAAAATTTAATAAAAATCATAAATCTCATCCGATTAATAACAACATTGAATCATTTGTTTAAATTTTGATAATAATGCTAGTTTTAAAATAATTTCATATAAAAACATATTATTTGGTTTATATAATAATTAAATTTACTATCAAATGATATATTTATATTTTATTATTATTATTTGGTCTGAATTTGACAGGTTTGTCACAAATAAACAATGTATGTTTTGTTTATACGTTAACGGTGGCGTTAGGAGCAGGCATTATAATTTATTGAATTTATTTAAAACATAAAAAATAAATACATAATAAAATTACTTTTATTTAATTCTAACTATATTATTTAAATTTTAAAAATACAGAAAACATAGTATGAAGCTCAGCGTTAGTCTACAGTACCGCTTACTGTTCCACTGTTTGTTCTACATGTCTCGATGTTTTTAATTTGTTTATGTCTGTTTCGATTTTATGCCTAATGACCTCACCATTCTATATTTTATCCATGATACCACCCAGTAAGTGGTTTGATTTACCTATCTTTTGTTTAGGAAACCACTTTGGATATTATCAATATCACAAACATTTCTATTACATGAGCCATATTACAATATAGTAATTTAGCAAAATGTTTTCAATAAATAAATAAATAACACATATTTCATAAACATACCTCTAAAATAAATATAAATAACTTCATAAATACAACATCTATTTTAGTCAGACAAACAATAACATTAATTAACTTGCTCTTGCTTCCCCACTGTTTTCTTAACACACAATACACATATCTCGATGTGTAATGAAGTTGAAGACCAATAAAAAACATTATAGCATAAGTGAGCGTTGAGTACACGCCTTTCTAACAACAATCCTTGCACAGGCATGTAAGTACTATTTATATACTCCCTCAAACCATGCATAAGTAATATTGGTACTATTTGCTTCGTACCTGACAGGACTCTTTTAGTTACGATTTGTAATTGTTTTAACATTTTAATTTAACCTGTCCAGAGATCCGAAGATTGCCAGAAAATTGTAGTGTACCGGTAAGTCCTAGGTTTAATAAAATAAATTGTGGTTAACTCTAAAATTTATTTCTACAATCTTGTTTTCTTCATTAAGTAGTCGACGAACTTCATTTCATTCAACTATAATACCTTTTAACACTAATATTATCACTAAATTGGTGTGGTTATTACAATCAACACGATTATGCGGCTAATTAGATGTAAATTTTTGGAAAAAAAAATCAATTCATATTGTCTTACCTCTCATTTTTAAAATTTTGTCTTCCACCACTTTCCATGGAATATCTACCTGCTGACTGGTTAGGCGAGCGGACACTGCCCGAAGCTTGATAACCATCGCTGTTAGTGTTGTCAATAAAGCTAAAAACGTAACCAAAAAGTCATCTGGCAGTAAAAAACATCAGCGGTTCAAAAAAGATTTCACAATATTTATACAAGTCAGTAAATCTATGAACGCACTACAAGCCACAGATACAGTTAAATATTGAATTACTGTTTTCATAATTATTTTTAGAGACCGACCGTATAATCGGCCCCAGAAAATATTTAAGTCTTTGGAGAAAAGAAACTAGAATTATTCGCCAAAGGCCGAATCACAATTCAATCAAACATAAAAAGTCCGTCGACTTAATTACAACGGTGATTTACCATTACTCTTAAGATATTGGCTATGGGCCTAACAATAAAGATCGTGATTGGTCTGGAAGTCCAAAATCGATTATTCAGCATCTTTATATACATATTGTATCAACACTAACGTCGGACAATTTTCAATTAAAGGTCTAATCTACAAATTGAACTAAATGGTAGCGGCAACCATGTAAAATGTCAGCAGTAAATTCTTGGGTCATTTTTATTGTGTATGCTTCGCCCATGTAAATAAGTGAAAAATTAAGATAAGTCCCATAAAATTTGCCCCCGTAACAATATAAATTAGTGCGATTCACTAGTGTATAGTGAGACAAGTTCATTGAATTGTTTGAAAGATCGGTAAACTTATCAATATTTTGCTGGTCTATATATATATTTACGTTCTTAGTAAAAAGAATGGGAATAAGAGAAATATGATATTTTAGTTTATTCGTTCCACATTTAATATGTGCATAGGCGTAGTGTGTTCTATTTCTTGGGAATATGTTTATTTATAACACTTTATTATTAACTTTAAAACAGTTTTGAGGTAAGTAAAGTTGAGGCAAGTTTATTCTTTATATAGTATTAACCCATTAACGGCCGTTCAATATACAAAGAGAAATTTGACAATTAATTTATTAGATTGGATTAAAAACACATAAATTAAGACTAATTTACAACCAAAAAGAATTTTTTTTCTCATTTTCAAGGAAAACAGTACAATTTTTAATAAAGGAACATATTGTATCTTAAATGTAAATTAAATTTTATAGTGAAAATTTTCGAAACATTCGGGGTGTAGATGCATTTACACCTTTTAAATAAATATTACTTTATACTACTAGTATAAGTATTACTTTTGCAAATCCTACATTCTTGCACTATCGTCTCTTTTTGTAATGTGGCCAATATTGTCGAATCTGGTTTCATCTGGTAAAGCAAATTTAGATTGACGTCCATTTTCTAAGTTTGACACTGATGTAGCGGTTTCTTCACTATTATAAATTATAAATATAAATTTATGTCGACTTATGCTTTCTCTTATAATGTACACTTCTTTATGCTCATCCTTTGACCAATGCATATCAACTTGAAGCAGAGTGTGAACCAGATAATATACATATGCTAATAACTTTTTTTTAATCTATGTTCATTTTCATTTCAAAATCGTGACGGTTATTCTGCGATGCATAAACATTTGTAAAATATAGAATGCTCTAAATTACTTTTTTATCAAAAAAGAGTGAATAAATTTCAATATATGACTTGCTTCCATGGTTGGCTTTTATATTGTCTAAATATCAATCAGACTGATGTTGAATTACTACTGAGCACGAAGGAGTATCTGTTGTTACAATTTGAGACAAATTTGGATTTACTATTTTTGCCTGGTTTTTTCTTTGGACATTTTATCTGTAGTTCAGAGGAATAAATCATAATCAGAATCGTCAGAATTCCCAATCACTTGTATTTCATATGTACCTGCAATATCCGACTTTATTGATTCTTCACAAATAATATTATCATTAATATCTTCTACATCAGAAACTTTCTAATCTAATCTCGGCGGCAAATAAACCACATTAAGTGAGTCAATTAGATGTTCTCTAATAAGAATAAAATTTTACTTTAACTTGTTACTACTATAAGATACCTGTCAAAAGACACATGATAATTTAATCATTATAATTATCGGTCTTAGATTTAATTTTTACGTAATTACTTATGTGTTTAAATAAATAATTAAAAATTTTTTTGGTACGCTTCTGCAAAATTGATAGGTGGAATATGATTTCGTTAAAAAGTTATCGTTAAGAGCTTCGTTAAGTGCGATGTTGCCAAGTAATCACCTTCAATTAAAAATTGTTTTAGTATAATCACCTATATTTATAGATATGCAATCAAAAGCCGTACTGAAGACAAGACAGAAAATTAAAAGAGAAATACATTCGAAATTTCCAGGGTAGGTTTCTAGAGTTTTCTAATAATTTTAAAAAATAACACGCTTGATTTGTTTCTTTAGATGAAACGTGGATTTTACTTAAGATGAAATAAAACGAATTTTGCAGGATGAGAGTATAAAATCCATAAAACACACCGATAATGAGGAAAAGAGACATATTACATTGCATGCGGGTGGAAACATTTGTTTTATTGATGGAGCGTGTTGTGTTTTCGTCAAAATCAAAATCGACTGATTATCACGATAACATGAATACAGAGATGTTTGTGAAATGGTTGAAAGAAAAACTGCTTCCAAGTTTACGTGAATCATCTGTTATAGTTTTGGATAATGCCCAATACCATTCGAAAATTTTGAATAAGAAACCAAATAAAAGAATGGTTAACGAATGAAAATATTTCATTTCCTCAGGATTCTTTTAAGCCGGAATTACTACAATTAGCCAAAAGGAATGAAAAACCAAAACTATTTATAGTAGACGGGATTATACATATTTTATAATATAATGTGTTATGACTGACCATTGTAAATTCAATTACATTAAACATATTTGAAGAATATGCAAAACTGATTAGGATAACTATAGTGGGCGGATTAACAGTTTGGGAAACATGGCAAGAAGCATTGAATACTGCTACTCATGCCATTTGGGAAAAAGTGAAAATTTAATAGAAGAACGTTGAATGCGTGAAAATGAAGATACCGACGACAGCGAATACCTACTATTTTTGCACTAATATTTGTATATTTCTCTAAATGAATGTAAAACAGGTAAAAGAAATAAGAATAACACTTACTCACAATCAATTTATTCTACCACCAACGACCGGTTTCGCATACTATTATTTACTATGCATCTTCAGGTCAACGGTACATGATAAACTAAATGCTAAAAATATAATACCTCGTATTAATCTGCTGCCTGGTACAAACTATATAGCAATTTTGCAATGTGTGCAATTTATTAAGTGTGAATTCGTATTAATTAAATAAAAAATTATGCCCCTATGTCCAACTTTGCTTTGATCCTCTTCTTTAAAATGACTAGCGCATACATGAAAATTGTTACAAATACTTTCTGTTGCAGTATTCTCTAATTTAGGGCTCTTAACAGCATTCACCCATTTATCAAACATATCCATACAATTTCGTGGAATTAGAGAACGGTATTGCTTGCTAGTAGTATCAATGCAATCTGGAACACAACATCTTTTATTTTTGTTCAATTCTTCATGTTTCCATTGTTATTCCATGTAATATGTTTTATTCCATAATTAAAAATCGTCTAAAATTGTACTTTTTTGTACTATTTATGAAAAAATAAAACAAATAATAATACGAGGTCGTATTCTTCTCAAAGGAAGACTTTGGCTTTAATGACATAAAGTGACAAAGAACAACGCACAGGATCTAGACTAGCAGTGCCATCAAACGGAAGTGTGTACAAATAAAAACGTGCGTTGACCTTGACTATCCTTGTTACCAATCTAGATTTAATTTATCTGTGGAACTGGCTAACAACAATTGTTTTTGTTGTCTAATAAATTTTGAGAGGTAAAAATGACATCGTTAATATAGTTGTAGATTAAGATATGACAGTTCTCTAACGAATTAAACAGATAAACAGAAATGAATTTGATGTATTGACTAAATATTTAAATAGATATTGTAATCTAATTTATGAATAATATTGGCATACTCTTTACAAAGACTAAATTAATCTACTGTAACATCTACTGGAATGAATTGTATCATAAACTAAATAGATCAGATTTACAATTTCGAAGCTATTAACCAACATTTGGTAATGAAATAATAAACAAACTAAATATTAAAAGCAATAGTGGAAAAACAATTGTCAGTCTGTGTAAACTATGTACCAACTGTAATGGTTTATGTAAAATTTAATTATAAATATTTTATTGTGAAAGAGAGAGATGTTGAGCCTTGTAAAGATGCATATATTCTTTAAAATATGTTCAAAAAGTTACTAAATTATTCAAAGCAATATATTTGGCATTCTGAAATAGAAGAAATTAAGAACCGGATGTGGATTTAACTTCACATAGTGGTTGAACTATTTTGTAAATAGTTCAACCCCTAGGTGAAGTTAAATCCACATCCGGTTCTTAATTTCTTCTATTTCAGAATACCAAATATATTGCTTTGGATAATTTCAGAATAAGCTCAGATTAACAACGCGTACAATGCCATCAATTAGAAAGAATAGCGTCGAATCAGTAGAATTTTTTCTAGCTACTAAACTAGGAAGACTGTGTCAAACAGAATACCGTTGGCCCTTTTTCCTATAAGAATTCCGCGGGGTGCGAAAAAACAAGAAGAATAAGCTTCACGGTAGGAAAATGCCAGTTTGATGAAATTTGTAACAATTGTGCCTGTGATAAAACACGACTAATACAATCAGAGAGAGTTTGATTAGAAGGCATATAATGCCGAGTAGAGCGTGGTATCAGTTCTTGCATGTGTTTAATACGATTAGCAATTTATGGGTAGAAAAATTAGCATAAGAGAGCGCAAGCTCCGAATCAGAGAACCCTTTGAGAGATGTGACTAGATCAGCCAACAATATGGCTGCCAAGAGCTCCAATCTTGTCTAGTCAGAGCGAACATGAAAATTGGACGAGACTCGTTGACAAGTGACTAGATCAGTCAGCAGTATAGCTGCCAAGAGCTCCGATCTTGCGATAGAGTGTCTTGTATAGAAATAACACCAGAAACGTAACACATACAAGTACAGAGGTCAGGTGTATCTGTTCAGATGTTTCATCATCCCAGGATACATTGAACTACCACAACGGTTGTAGAAGACGTTTGGCTAGCAAAAAGACATGGAAAAATAAAAACAAGAGGGTAGAAAAAAAAATACGACAGATTTACGAACGAATAGCCCGCCGTGTACAAGGTTTGCTAAAGGGACGAGAAGAATAAGAAATGAAGTCAGTCGTAGGGTCCCATTTTAGACCTAGCACCGTAACAATGGAAGGTTCCACTTTGTCCACGAACAACATGTCAAAATTTCTGAGCCAAAGCCTTGAAAATAAACGAAGATGGTTGCTGACGTTGTTGATTTGTCTAGCGAAAAACCATCGAGCTTTGAAAGCGAAGCGAGTGCTCACTACAGAAGGTGAGTAGATAAAAGAGAATCACTTGATGCGTGATTCTGACAAAAGGCCGTCGAAATGGTTGCTGGCACATTGCCTAGCTTTAGAAGCTGAATAATTGCTCACTGCAGAAGGTGAGTAGATAAAAGAGAATCACTTGATGCGTGATTCTGACGAAAGGCCGCCGAGATGGATGCGCGCACATTGTCTAGCGAAAACCATCGAGCTTTAGAAGCCGAATAAGGGCTCACTGCAGAAGGTAAGTAGATAAAAGAGTTGCTCTTGTAGACTTTTTTAAGCGAAATAAAACGAAGAAGTGCCGTAAGTAACGGTACGTAGTAAAAACTCTTGAAGAGGTTTAGAAAATCCGATCCCCAAAGAACCCCTTTATAGCTCCAAAATTCCTTATTTACTTTAATTTGTCGATACGTTTGCTTTATATCGCAAATGAAACAACAACGAAAACATCAAAAATTAAGTAAAGAACGAGATGCCCTTTTAGGACCAGTATAAAAAGCGTCGATTAGCGACACACCTCGATCATATACATTGGCATCGAAGCTAGTACGAATTTTGCAGAAAAGAAGCGAAATAAAAATGTGTTTTGTGAAAACTGCGTGGAGAGTAATAAGAAATAGTAGATTTAAAATCGAATTCAGAAACCGGCATGTATCTGAGATTCGGGATTTTCCTGAAGCGATTCTGTAGAAAACGACGATGCATCAGAATAACGAATAAGCATCGAAAAGAAAAGAGAAAAAAGATTAATAAAGAGAACTGGGTCGTAAAAAAAGGTAGAATAACAGAAAATCGGCCTGTTAACTTTCGGAAAATCAACAACTTAGAAATATCCCTTACAAGCATGGTCGTGTTGGGACAAAACTAATATGTTTAGACATGTTGAAAATTACCGCATTAGAAATATCCTTTACGAGCTTGGACGTCGCAGGACAAAACTAACAGGTGCCTACTGTTTTTGACTTCCCAAAACTTTTGTAGAAAAGATCTATGTTTGTATACATAAAAGTAACGAAAGATGTGAAATAAAATATGGAATGAGTCGTAGAGACTCGCCCTTATAGAACATTTATTGAAAATGGTTTCTAAGACCACAGGGTGATTTGGTTCGTCAAGAATTTGTCCAGAATTTAAGAAACGAAGAACCAATTCAACACCTATGAGTATGTTTATAGGATCTGATTACTAAAATGCGTGATCTGGTAGATCACTGAAATAAAATTGGCTGTGAAGCCTATCGAGTGGGATACGAATTCTATGAAAGTTGCTGAAAACATATTTGATATGTATCAACCATGTGGACAGAAATAGACGAGGACATTAAATGTGGTTGTGTAGCAAAATTAGAAATGTTGGTATTTAAAGAAGTGATTGTCTAAAGAAACAAGATTAATTTGATGGTTGGTTAACAAACGAAGAAAAAACGAGATGCCGTGATTCGCGAACCGTACATTCGTCTCTCCGAATGAGGTGAAATTGGGCAGCTAACACAAGAATTATGTGGATTAACCAACGAAAAAAGTTCTTGAAGCCATTTAGTCATAAAACATTTATAGAAAGGGTAAAAACAAGAACACAAGACACATTTAACACCTTAATTAGTTACCTTAGGGTGCTTTGTGGCACTGACGAAACCAGAGGTAACGGATATTTTATCGAAATATTGAAATAAGACAGCGATGATCGAGAGTGAGTAGCAGAAGACAATGTAAGACAGCGATGATCGAGAGTGAGTAGAAGAAGACAATAAATTAAATTGAAACGAGGTTGTGAGATGTATGAGAATCTTTCCTTACTACTAATAATAATGAAGGTGTGTGGTTTTGATATTTGCGTCCTTGAATCTATAGAATGCCGAGTATGGCGCGAAAAGTTTGATTTGTTCATATTGTTGGGCATTGTAAGATAAAAGAAACGAAAAAGAAGACAATGCAAACATAAATTAACAAATCAACACAAAGAGATCTAGATTTAAAAAAGCGAACTATTTTAAACAAACAAGTGAATATATCGATAAAAAGGTAAGTAACAGAAAGATATAATAACAAAAGAAATTAAATGAAATGTGTTTAAATTAACACGCAAGACGTACAGAATGAGTTGGAAAGAATGATAAAAGTAGATTAAAAATAATTCAAAAAAATCAAAATGTAATACAAAAAATGATAAATGTAATATATGTATAATCAATATGTATGATATTAATCAAAATATGTATAAAATATATCTTATTCTACCTTGTTACAGTGTTGTCTATTCAAGATTAATAATTTCAATAAACAACACACATTTCAAAATATACCTGTTTAATCAATATAAATAACTTTTAAATAATATAACATCACACTTAATTTCAACAAACAATTTACATTAATAACTACATTCCTATCCTAGTTGTTAATATCACTCTTCCCTTCAAGAACTTTCCCGTTACTCTTTAAATAGTTGCAGTGAAACCGATGATCACCTGTCACCAGATATAACGGATTTTTAAACTATGTTTTCTCAAACATTTAATAATAATCCTTGTATAGGCATGCAAGTAAGATAATTTTTAATTTTCACTTAAATATTTTTTCACCTGTTTTATTTAATTGATTGGAATTCATACTTAATACATTGCACACATATAATATTGGCATAATTGATATATATTTTGTACCAGACAGCACCCTAATGCGGTTTATTATATTTTCAGCATTTAGTTTACCATGTACCATTGACCTGAAAATGCATAGCAAATTATAGTATGCGAAACCGGTCGTTGGTAGTAAATAAATTTACTATTCTACTTTTACCTAATTTGAAATGAACTCACACAGACAACCTATTCAAGATTTGAATGTAAAATACATTATCAGTTAAAAACTTATTGATTGTCTTCGACAATGCTTCAGATATTGGGATAATTTCCTATTAACTTTCTCAGCACAGCGGACTGTTTAAGTCAAAGCTTTCATCCCTAATTCTCAAAATAGTCGCAAATTCGTGAAATATACTTTACATACTATAAAGAGTACAACTTAGAATTTAAACCACTTCGTGAAGCAACTGTCAAAGCTTAATACAGTGACTTTGTTGTCATAGAATAAAGGAACTGCTGATAACGAGATAACTGATAGTCTTACTAAAGAAGGAGCGAGTACTCCTTTTATCGGACCAGAACAATTGTGCAGTATTCAAAAAAAACCGTACCGTAGAAGATATCCAAAAATGGGAAGAAAAGAAACTTAGTGCAACCTACTGGGAAAAGATTCTAGGCCAAAGTCAAATGAAAAGGTTGTTATAACTAAAGCTCGGATTATAGGCAAAATGCCTTTTTTGGCTATTTTGCCTATTATAATTGTTTTTTGCACTTTTTGCCTTTTTTCGTAAATTCCGCCTATTTGTGCCTTTTTTAAAATTTCATGGTACTACCCATGATATTATTCTATTACTAAACCATTCTATAATAAAATGTTGGGTCAATAATAAAATATCAACGGTTTGTTTATATAACAGATTTCTAGGAAAATGTACCTGATCGAGACTTGAGGGTTAACTATTTGGAAATCCCTAAGCTTTATTAGTTTATTATCAGTTGTACAGTCGGTTACTGTATCAGAGTTTGGTCAAAAATTGCTATATCCTATAGTTTATTTTTATGAACGAGAGAGTAATTAGCATAATTTTAACTGGTAGCTCCGACCACTCCATGGGCGTGCTCAAGATTAATTGAAAAATTACTTTGAATAATTATAAAAAATAAATGAATTATTTCAGTGTTATAAAGTGTTATGTGTATGTAAACAAAAGTGACCTCTTTTATCACACACTATATTAGAACTGACTGGCCTACATTAAAAAGGGTTTAAAAAAATTCACATTTTTTTTTTAATTTTTAAAAATTACAAAAGAGAAAAAGAGTTTTTAAAACCGTCTAAGGTATGTTAAATAGATGAATAAAAATATTAATATAAAACTTACAGCTACTTGTTACAAATCCAAATCAGATTCAGAAGATGAACTTTCAGAACCAAGATTTATAATAACTGGCTCGATCATTTTATCAGTAATATTGTCCAGCTTCCACATTTTTTCCTCTTCTTTAATAGTGTGATTTACTGCCTTTTCCCAGTTTTCAGGTTTTACATTATTTACGGACTCCAAAAACAACTGTTTAACATCATGAATTTTAAAAGTGGTATTTTTTCTTGAAACTTCACTCTTTATCTGTGCCCATACCAGTTCAATCGGGTTTAATTCACAATGATATGGTGGGGATCTAAGTACTGTCATTCCACGATTTTTGGCAATTTCATCAATTTCGTATTTTTTAAATTTTTCTTTATGAAGGGCACACAACGAATAAAGTTCCTTTCTTATAGATCCGGGATGGTACGTAATATTTTTTGAACTCAGCCAATTCTGCAAGTCTTTTTTTAACCACTTGGTTGTGGGCAGTCCTTCTATAAGTCTGGAGTGATAACTTGCATTATCCATTACTATTACACAGTTCTTAGGAAGAAGATCTATCATTTGTTCGAACCATTCTTGAAAGACATCAGCGTTCATGTCTTCATGGTAGTCACCGGTATGAGTTGATTCAAAAGTTAATAAACCACCTTCAACAAAACCGTCTGAACTGCCAATGTGTACTATTATCAGCCTGCGTCCCTTTCCTGATGGTGGGTTTAAACCAGTAGATAAGTTATTTACAAAAGCGTGCCTTTGACTTGTAACAGTTTCATCCTGCCAAAATTTATTTGGTGTATGACCCTCGTTGATCCATGTTTCATCAAGATAAAATATTTTTCTTTTTTGGTTTCTCATTTCCTTTATGGTTCTTAGAAAATGTCTTCTCCATATGACAATATCGCTTCTTTCTAATAAAATAGACTTTCTGGGATTCTTTTTCCAGCGGAAGCCTATTTCTTTTAAAAGTTTCCATAACGTACTTCGACTCATTTCTGGATAATCCTTATCATCTCGAACTGAGACAAGAACTTTATCCAATGTTGGAAATTCTTGTCTAAAGAAGAATTCATGCACTTTCCGTTGAAGTCCTTCTTTAAAATGATATTCTATTTGAAATTTTGGTTTCCCTGGAGCATTACGTGGCATTTGAAAACTACCACATTTCTCTTCTTTAATAACTCTGTAAATCGTAGATTTCCCAACACCAAGTGTACTGCTAACTAACTCAACGGTCTCATCAACACTTTCACATAAACGTTTGTCTGTAAATGATTTAAAACAATTAAATATTAATGTTTTTTCATTAACTGTTAGAGGACCAATTTTTCGGCGTTTACACGGCACTTCCAAATTTTCCATAACACTAGTATACACAATAAACTGCACCTTGCAACTGAAGTACCTACTTTTAGTGAACTGTTAAGAATTTTGAATACGCCACTTGGACCTTCCTATATACAAAATGGAAAAACCCACTATCACATTTTCTGTGGAATAAGTTTAGAAGGTAATTATCTAGTCAATTACTGTCGTAGATTCCTGGAATTAAAGAATTAAATGTTTGATTGTTGAAACCCTTACTTCGTGGAATGCACTCATTTCAGATAAAATAAAACGTTTTATTTTATCTAAAGAATTAAACTTTATTTTGCAAATAGGCAAAGAATTAAACTTTATTTTGCAAATAGATAAAATAAAACGTTTTATTTTATCTAAAGAATTAAACTTTATTTTGCAAATAGGTAGGTACTTATTAAACTTTTATTGGTTATATATAACCAATAAAATAAACATCTTACATTTCTTGCAAATTCATTAGTACCTGTTAACCTCCATCACTCCGACACTGGCAACCTTATTTAGGGATTAGTAACGCTCACAACTATTGTATTCTATTCTGCTCCAACCTTTATACCTGGTGGTCATACTCAATTTAAAATTGTTTTCCTATATATTTCTGTACACTTGTTGACAAATATCTGTTTTTCATTGAGTCACCCGTATCAACAGTTTAGGGATTTGCATACATAATTTATTGTTCTATTACTCTCTCATACATAAAAATACACTATAGTTTAGTTTTGTTGCGTATACCGAAAAGCAAAGAACACGTTTTAAAACGTTTTAGACATTTGTGTGAAAAGATGACATCTAAATTAAGGCTATGGATCGCTCCTTATTCGGAACTTTCTCTAGAAGGAGATGGAGCATTGTAAACCATGCGGCAAATCGGTAAGTTTTATTTTTTCTCTTTTTTTCTCGTCCCACAACATAACTAAATTCTAAAGCGGTTTTAGAATTCTAATTATTTTTTTTTAATTCTCAGATTTCAAGTAGAAAAAAGTACTTAATTGACCAGCATTGTGGAACCCCACTTCATAAACGTAATTTGGAAAAATTAAATTCCTCTAAGTTAGCCCAAATGTCTCTGCGGGATAGTTTAAGCAGTTCAAAAAAAAGGAGGAAGACGCATTTAAATTTGATTTATGCCAGATGATGATTGCATCCAACATTCCTCTATATAAAGTTAATACCCTAGTTTTAAATGCTTTTTCGAAAAATATCTTAATAAATCCTTACCGGACGAGAGTACATTGAGAAAACATACTGTGGAAAAATGTTATGTGGAATGTATTTCAAAAATTAAGCGGGAGTTAGAGGGCAATTTTTTGTATATTATCGTGGATGAAACGACAGATGTATGCGGCAGGTATATAGCTAATTTAATGATTGGAATTTTGAACGAAAACTTTGCGAGAAAACCTTATTTAGTTGCCGTTAAAGAATTGGAAAAAACAAACAATTTAACAATAAGTCGATTTATACAAGATAGTTTAACAAACCTCTTTTTACCCAATGCTATACCAGTGAATAAAATAGTTTTAATGCTTTCAGATGCTGCGGCATATATGTTAAAAGCTGCTGTTAATTTAAAGATTTTTTATCCTAATTTAATTCATTGCACTTGTGTAGCCCACGGGGTAAATAGAATTGCTGAAGAAATAAGAAATCTGTTTCCGTTGGTAAATAATTTTATAAATTTTATGAAAAAAGTTTTTGTAAAGGCTCCGTTGAGGGTGCAAATATATAAAGAAAGACTTCCCGGTGTCCCTTTGCCACCTAAACCAGTAATTACAAGGTGGGGAACCAGGCTCGAAGCAGTTTTTTTTTACTTTGAACACTGCAATGAAATAGAATTAGTTATGTCAGAATTTGATGATGATATTTCCGAAGCCATTCGAGAAACAAAAAAAATGTTAAAAAATCCCAAATTGAAACAGGAACTCGCTTATATCAATGACAATTATAAATTAATAGTTACCACAATTACCTTATTAGAAAAACAAGAGATAAATTTATGTGAGTCAGTAAAATTAATAGATAATTTAAAGACGAAAATTAAATCGGCACCTGGAAGTAACGGTCAATTAATTTAAAAAAAAAATGAAATATGTTTTCGACAAGAATGAAGGTTTTTCGTTTTTATCTAATGTTGCTTAAGTTTTGAATGGGACATTTTCCGAGGAATTTCAAATTATGCCAGATTTATTATCCGCTCTGAAATATGCTCCAATTACATTTGTCGATGTCAAACGTTCGTTTTCAATGTACAAATTAATTTTAAGTGATCGAAGACATAGTTTTAAGACCGAAAATATTGAAAAACATTTAGTTGTTTCTATTAATGATAAAATTTTAAATGGTTACAATGTTTAATTATTAATTTACAGTTATTTAGTTACTAGATTATTTATACTAATGTTATGATTATGATGTGTAAATATACCTGCCTTAAGTTAATATTACGTCAATTCACTTTGTACAATAAATAATAAGTTATATTCCTTTATTGCCTATATTTTGCCTAAATGTTAATATTCCTGCCTTTTTTAATAAAAATCTTTGCCTATATAGGCGCCTTTTTCTTCAATTTTTGTTGCCTATAAATCCGAGCTTTAGTTATAACCATCTGCTTGTTACGCAAAAATACTCTTAGTGCTTCAGAAAAGTAAACTCATGAGTAATCATTGAACACTATTCACACAGACATCATCTATGTAAAATGGGCAAAATAGACATCGCAACATGTAAATTCTGCGAAAATGCAGAGGAAACGGTTGAATATATTATCTGCAACGGTGGGATAATTACTTGCTACTACGCTTTATGGAAAATCTATTACATAGATATAGATCACACACAAAAGATCTTTGGCGTCATAGTCGGGAAAGGTTTACGAGGACAATCGACCACTTTGAAATCTATAATCGACAATCTACTTTTTGAAATAGCTAAGAACATATGCAAGCTTTTTCGTAGTAGCTATTTCTAAGCTCTCTATAGCCACCCTCACGACGAGCAGAATATCATTTGTTTTCATATAATAACTTTTACGCCACACACTTTTTTAAAAACCTTATGTAATAAGTAACAAGCGAAATATACTCACCTCTCCTTTTTACCATAATGCCTTCCGCCCTCCATTGAATGTCTATGGGCTGGCTGGTTACGCGGGCGAAAACTATCAGGAGCTTGATAAAACGGAGTTTCGTTTCTATTATTATTTCCGATACTATCTCCTATCAGAGTTTTTTTACACCTAAAAATTTAACAAAAGAGTCATGTCAATGATTTGTAACATTGTATTGTATCTTCAAAGTGTCTACAATGGATGCAACATTGTAACAATGCAATGCAACAATGCTTAACCTAAGGAAGCAGTGGCGTTCCAAACAATACTTAAGATTTACAATGGGTCAAATTGTTGAAGATATATACAAAATGGACAGAATGTATTAAAAATAATTTTAGACCATATTTGGAATGGAACATTTTTGTATATTTGAAACAGTACATATTATATTATTACTCATTGATAAAGATTGTAACGTTATAAACGTCACATCTCTGTTAATTTATATTTAAATAATTATTTCATTTTAATTTCTTTATTAATTTATTAATTTCTTTATCTTCAGTTTAATTTTTACTATTTTTTATTTACAAAATAGTTGGCGCCCTCTGTTTTTTCTTTTCTTCCTCTGTCTTTATTTTCTCTCTCTTTCTGTCCCGTAGAATAAATATTCGCCCTCTCACTTTTTGTCCGGCAGACTATTCTGTTCCATGTTGACAGACAAGCTAGTTTCATGATATCTATAGCAACATCCTATGACATCTGTGCTAACTTCATTTAGTCTCCCACTTTCCACTTTCTGTCAAAACAACTTTTCTGTGGTGGGATTATTTTTTGCCTCTTTGAAATTTATAAAAGAAGGCAAAAATTATTATAAGACTCATTTTTATGGTCTACAAATTCTCTTGGGGCAAGTACTTTCATTGTGATATTTATTCTATAATTCTGACCGCATTTCCAATATTTGTAACCTTACTTTCTTTCGAAAGCACATTTTTTCTGATATATGCATCAGGACTCTTTAACAGAATTTAACTAAGTACTAGCAATCATATTTCATTTTATCCTTGCCATACGCTATTTGTTTAAGTGTAATTTTGTAAGATGGCTAGGAAGTAAACTTTTCTTTTTGATGTATTTCTAATGCAAGTTGTATCCTATATTTTAGTTTATTGGCTTTATTGGCATATCAAAACTTTATTGGGCATATCAAAACTTTATTGGCTTTATTGTCATATCAACAACTCAATTGGGTCATTTGGATTTATTAACCAGATCGAATTGATTGGCATATTCAATTTTAACACCACAACTTAGTCAGGACATACAGCCACGTGTGACTGCAGCTCTCCAGAAGCCACAACTTTTAATTCAAGGACCTAACAGCTAGAACACATAAGCAGCCCATTGAAGCAATAAGTAGCACTTATTAACTGTTAAGCTTTGGCAGGGTTAATTATTGTTTTTTATTCTTTTAAATAAATATGTTTGGTTAAAATTTGTCTTATTTGCTATCAACTGAGAACTCAGGTTCAATCCCTAGTTTAAGACAAGACGAACTCACCCTTGAGATACTGAGTTAGACAAGGTATAGACGATAAGCTCCCAGGGTTGATTGAAGTATTATTTTTACAATAGTACTTCAATTCTCTTTGGTAGTCTTATCGTTACGAGATTGTTTTAACTTTAAAACCGTTATTCTTTATAGTATTATTACTAAAATAACTTAAATATTGCTATGTTCATTTTCATAACCAGATCCACTGCCGTCGTCGCAGCAATCATTTAAATTAATCCTTAACTCTTTAGTAATTACAACTTTTCCATCTGATCATTCAGGAGAAGATCCAAGGTAAACGTGGTCCTGGTAGAAGAACATCATGGCTGAAAAATCTAAGACAAGGAAAATAGACTACCGTAAAATTGAGTGTAGTTGACCGTTGGGGTGAATTTGAGTCAAAAGTTTGAAAATGTTTCTAACATGCGTAATTTTTTTGGTTATTAATATTAGTAAAGTTTATGATAATTCTGTTCGTTGTATGTTGTGAATATTTTATGTAAAAATTAAGAGTTCTTTTCTTTTATATTTAATTATAAGAAATTATTATAATTTGGTTATTAATTTATAAGAAAATGAATATTCATAAAAATACCAGTTACTAATTTTGAATGTTTTTATGTTTCGTTAGAATCTTCAGATTTGTCAACTTATGCACTTTTCGCTTGAATTTGGGGTGAAGTTGACCGCCGAGAAGAAATACGTCGTAGAACAAAAACAACAGACGCTATAAAAAAAAATCGCGTCGCTGAAATGGAATTAGGCAGGACAAGTCGCCAGACTATAAGACAACCGATAGACAAAACGTATTGTCGAGTGGAGACCAAGATAAGAAGCACTACGGAGCAGAGGACGCCCATTAACTAGATGGACTGACGACCTGAAGCATGTTAGCAATAACTGGATGCAAGCCACACAAGACAGAGACAGATGGAAATAGCCGAGGAAGACCTATGTTCAGCAGTGGACGTTCCAGCAGCGAAACAAGACGTTCATTTCCCATTAAGTATTCCATTAACCCTCCTTCCCACGGGTGGGGTCTATCAGTACAACTATAAATGAAATTGCTTAATTTTTTAAATTTTTTTTTGTATTTTTTTCCTAGACTTGGTGTACCTTTTAATAGCACTGAATAGTACATTTTAGCATAATTTGATGAAATTGTATGAATCCCTTCAATCGCTACCTGCAAAAGTATCCTGACAGACCCCACCCGTGGGTGGGCGTTTCTTGTTTTGTACTATGGCTTGGTTAATATTGCAGCTATAAATGCATTTATTATATACTGAGATCCAATAATACGAATGCAGAATTTCGGTTTGCTCGTCGATTGTTTCTTTAGGAATTGCGTTAGTCCAGAAAAATATGAAAATACGAGCCCTAAATATGCGTATATAGAGAACATCACAGTTACTTGCTGCACAATTTTCTGAAATTGAGCAAATGACGAGGGATGACCCAGCCCCACGAAAACAGGGATGTATAAGTATTATATAAAAAGAAAAACTAGGTATTTTTGCCAATTGTATAAAAACTGGTTATGTATGGAACATACAAAAGCATTTTGTGCTGATCATGTAGAAAGAAAATTTACATAATTTAACCCCCTCTATTTTCTGTTTCTAATTTTAATTTTGAATGTATCCTTTTTACTTGTATTACTGTAAGTATATAGAATAATAATATTGTCTTCTTTTATATTTTTCTTTTGTATTTTGCCGTTCATGATTTTTTAATAAACTCTTGTAAAAAAATAATGGTGTTAGTTATTTCACAGTAAACTATAAAAATATATATTGATAGACATATTATATGTACATTTAGGTAGTACAACGTTACATCAGTAAGTTTCCTTAAAAATATTTAAAAAAAAATTTTTTTAATAAGGAGAATATTGTTTTAAATTTGGTCCTGATAGACCCCACCCGTGTATTTGTGTCACAAGAAAGTCACCCGTGGAATGGAGGGTTAAGTACTTCTAATTTTCTACCTTTTCGACTGATTTGTAAAATTCTTGTTGCACCAATTGTTTTGCAATTCCATGCAAATGACGATTAACAAACGTCATTTTATTTTTTTTATAACAACTTGAAGAGAAAGTAATGTGAGAAAATATGATGAATTTGTAAGGAAAATAGTTAAAATAACAATTTTATTTTCACATACAAACAGTTATATATATACTTCTTTGTATTTACGTCAGTAAAACGATGGCTATCTTCACATATATTTATTTGTAGGGAAAGTCGGGTAGATCGATATTTCGTCCGTCGCAAATTCAAACAGATAATATTTGTATTTTATGAAATACGAGCAACCGAGTGAAATGTAATGTGTAATGTGTAGGTATATTATAGTCAAAAAGCAGAAAATCTGATTTTAGAAAAACAAACAAAACGTTATATATCTTTGTTTTTTAAATGGTTAAAAGTGAAACGTAAAAAAAATATTACTCCACCACCCCGTCGGAAAAAATAATAGGTGATACAACGGCATCTTCTATAGGGCTTTTCAACGCTTCTCATTTGTTTCAGGCACTTGTTATATGTCATACAATTTTAATATATCTACGTCATACGTCTTTGGTATGTATAGTGTATGGCGTAGATATATTAAAATTTTACGACATATGACAAGTGCCTGAAACATATGAGAAGCGTTGAGAAGCCCTATTAGCGTTTAACGATGACGTACATAGACGAAACTGTGGAAAAGTATTTTACATTTAAGAAAATATTGTTTTAAACAAAGTTAGCAGTTTATAATGAAAAACTGAGTTGTTTTAACTGAAATAATCATCATATTAGCGTACCTTGTCTAAAATATTTCTCCTGCATACGAGCTCTCATCATCGTCACTATCCACCAGATTAATAATAAGTTGTCCACTGTTTGAAAATAATTGTCCTAGTCTTCTGTACTCATTTTATACTTTCACTGCATGGTTTACTGCTTTTTTCCAGTCGGGACTTGTCAATATCTGATCGTTCGTATCGAATTAAATCGACCACTTTCGCGTCAAATTTTGGAAAAGTATTTTTTTCCGAATCCGTTTTTTTACTTGTCCCCAAATAACTTCAAAGGATTGAATATGCAAAAATAAGGTGGTAACCTCAAAACAGTATGGCCATGTTGTATTGCAATAGTGTCCAGTATATATAGTTTCTATACTTATATAAGTTTTAGTACGAAGCACTTCAAGTAACTGTTTCTTATTATAGTTGTCTTCAAAATACAAATCATTATCTGAGAGGAAATCTTTAGCATTTTTTTTGAGAAGCCTTGAGTGGTAGCTAGCATTGTCCATAACTGTCACACTGCCCGTTATATTGGGAAATAGTGTACCACTCTTCGAATATAGTAGAATTCATATTCTGATGATAATCTAGACTACATTTTTCTATTTTTGAAGTTATACTCCTATACGCGCGTTCAAGGTTGGAAATTTGTACGGGAGTGAATCGGCAAAATCATTACATGTGTAAGATATAGGTAAGAGAGAGACAGAAGATATTTTCTCTCTCTCTCTCTCTCTCTCGAGAATAAAAATGTTCCTTTTGTAAATATATTGTATATTTATTATTACTATTATTTTTCCATTCTGTTCAGATTTGTCTTGAGCCTCGTTAGGCATGTTAAATTATAAATTAAAACTTATAAACGTAAATATCTCAAAAAAGTTCAAATGTGTACTTATATACACAACAAACAACAATTAAATTTTGTATCTGTCAATGTCAGATAAATTAACAGTTGTATCACGAAACAATATTTTTATTTTATTAATATTATTATCATGGTAAATTAAACATATGCGTAAGTAAGTTATGTATATTGTCATTTTTAAATACTTATGAATATTAGATTTTAATTTGTATTGTATTATTATATTGAATTATGTTGCAGTGTATTGTATTGTATTTTTATATTAACAACAAAATAAACAATGAATTTTACTGCAGAGTATGTGTAAAAAAATTTTTTTGCATTCAACTCCTTTCATACATATATGAAAATAAAAATATACATTTTCATCAAAATATTGATTCAATCCTTCATTTACTATACTCCTATTACAGGTCAAATGTTTATATACAGCAAACGATGCACCATATACCCAATTCTGTTTCTCTTTCTGCTTTCTCTTACCTATAACATTACATATGTAATGATTGTGCAGATTGACTCCCATATAAATTTGTAACGGCGAATGCGTGTATAGAAGTATAACTTCTACCGCCACACCCGTTTTTTTTTTCGCAAAGCATTAACCCATTTGGCACCCAACCATTTGCAGATCCACAGTGCACAATAATCATCCGAGAACCTTTATTCGGAGGTACGCCTTTCAACTGGCACCTAAGTGAACCACCAGTCCATCCCTTGCTAGCGGTATCATGCGTGTCATACCATGTCTCGTCTAAATAATATATAGTCCGCTGTTGGTCTCGATATTCTTGTATTTTTTTTTAAATAATCTTAACTACAGTGTACTAATATTAGCCACCCGTTTATCAACTATTTTTTATTTGAACCCAAGTTTTTTCAGCCGTCTACGTAAAGTGGTTTTAGGGCAGCTTCTTCCCATCGCAACAAGCTTGGTGTATATAATATCAATTGTTGGTATCACATTTTTTTTTATTCCTCGTAAACCAACATTTAGCAGTCACGATATTAATTTGTTTAGGTTTTCCAGCATCCGATCTTGTTTTTCTCTTTTTAACACCTTTTCACGATGTCGCGCATGGTAGAATAAGGAATTCCTGTTAGAAAGGCCGCTTTTTTTATAATACTGCCTTTACAACTATTTTCAGGATCATTTTGAAGATTTTTGTAAACGTTCATACAAATTCTCTTAGATTGTTCATTCGAAACAATTCTTTTCTTTGGAAGTCTTAAACACTTTTCTTCAGTTACAGTTTCAGTGTCATTGTTTTTTGTATCACTTACAGTTAAAAGATTGTTGACTACTACACTTTCTCTACTATTACTTGGGTTCTCTTGCACCCATGCACGAAAAACTAGGTGATTTTTCCCATGGTCTAAACATTTTCTTTGTACACGAATATACAGTTTCAAAAAAAAAACAAACAACAAAAAAATACTACAATTATTATAACTACTCACAACAAAATTTCAACACAACTCAAAATTAAGGCAATGCACAATTAATACACATCTATCTATAAATAAGCTAGTTGCAAAGATACAACTAAACTAAAAATTTGCCTAAACTAAAAAAAAGTCCAGTCCCTTAGATAAGGCACATGCCGGTATTTTTACAACCGGATTACTCATCGTAAATCAATTAGTTTAAAACTTGAAAATTGATACTTGGGCATTAGTACAGTTTAAATTGTTAGACGATTATATTTAGACGAAATATTAAGCACTATAATTGAAACTTTTTTCTACTTTTAAGGACAAAAAAGCAAGTTCATTAGCGGAACGTAATTCAAAATTATTCTGCACATTGTATTTGAAGCATTATTTGGTTAAAACATCTTATTTTTGTGGGTAAAAAATATATTAAATACATATATCAATTTGTCTGGACTAAAGGCGGTAAAAGATGGTCTGAAAGTTATATTTTTGTTTGAATTTGCCGTCGGACGATAGATACATGGTGTCTATCTAACTTTACTCTATTAATTTGTACATTATGGTATGGAGCATTGTCAGTGACATTGGACCGGCCAGGCACACGCCCGTTGTTTTAAGTTGTATGAACCTCTATAAGAAGAACCTATATATGTTTCTGGCAGTCGATTTTATGGACTTAATTAGTTATTAACAAATTAAGTTCAAAAAATCAACAAAAAAGGAAGCATTTGTAACAAATTTAAGAGTAATAAACTACATATAAAAGACTTCAAAATGACGTTTTTTAAATGTTTCTGTCCTCATGTTGCTTAGAATATTGCAAAATAAGTCATAAATTTCGGTTTTTTATAAATGTTAATAACGTTTTTAAAGATGAAGCGTTGCCAACCACGTTTGGGAAGCGAAGAACATCGGATACTGGTTGATGACACGCAGATGCTGGATAAAACATCACAGTACTACCCACGGTTATATCGGGAAGCGGTGGAAATATATAAGCATCCAAATATTTTAATCGGATAGAAGGAGTAAAAATTAACAAAACATGGATACCAATATTAAAATCCACAAACACCCTTCCCGTAAATCACGAAAAAAAAAAAAAAAAAAAAAAAAAAAAAAGCACGCCCCCTCACGCCGAAACCAGTGGAGAAGAGGGGAGTAGAAACTATAAATACGGCCTCCGTGGTACAACGCACGTCAGCTTACCAGCGAAGCAGTAACATCTCCAGAAGATGCCAACCCCTAGAGTTGGCGGAACGTCGAGAACTAATCTCAGAAGACAACGGCCTAACAGCCCGAACAAACAGTTTAACAAGTTAGACGAGGGCCGTGAAAGTATAACGCATTTTATCAGTTTAAAAGTTATTTTATTTGTTTATCCCAAATTAAATTTTTTTGCAACAATAATGAAAATACAGTAATTTTACGGATAGCTTATGAAAGAAAAATATTTATTCTATCAATATTATTAAAAAAGTATAATGAAAAACGGTTTTAAATATTGCAAAATCTTTTACAAAAACATGTTGAGTTTTTGCCTATAAACAATTAGAATAACTTTTTAACCGTTGCCTACACGAAAATTGTTTTTTATATTTGGAAAGCTTGCATTTTTTTACAAATTAAAAAAAAAAACCAAAAGTTGTCTCAGGATAATTTGGTTGACAGCAGCATTGTTTATAACAATTCAGCTATCTAATTAGTGCCATTTGAAAGAACATACTTTAAAATTTTATGTGTGACAAATTTCTGAGCGTTAAAGGAGAAAGGATCTGTTAACTATATCTCTGATTCCTTTATATGGATTTTGACGTTTCTTTTTTTAATCTGTATGTACTTTTTGCGTACATTATGAAATAAATAAATGGTTCAATATTTTCACTTCGAAATCAATTTTTTTTAAGTAAAACGTAAATAAGTTATAATAATATGTAAGTAATAAACTAAAAAATCCGAAAAAAGCCAATTTTAGCGTTTTTCGAGGCAATTTTTTTAATAGTTTGTATATCAAACTAAAAAAAAAACAAAAAATATGAGATGAAAACTTAACTCAAGTCGTTTAAAAATGCGCAACTCCATTTTGATTTTAGATAACAAAAGACAGTTTAAAATAGCCATACCTAAACAAATTGATATACCGTTGGGTCTCGAAAATATATAGATGAATGTCTAAACTTCAACGTTCGAAACGCGTTGTTTATTTCTTACCCACAAGCTGAATTTCATTTTACTTCAAAGAATATAATTCTGCAATATTAGAGTAAAAAGTTTACCATGGGGACCTGCTTATTATAAACGAAAGAATAAATTGGTTTTAAATAACAAACAAATTTTTTATTTGTTGAACAATTGTTATAAATAAACAGCCTCCCGTGGTAAACTTTTTACTATAATACTGATACTTAACTGATTTTGATCTGTAACTTATCAGCAAATCTAACGCCAACATTTTAAAATAGAAGTTGACCCGTGTCTATTACTAACAAGAAATTTAAAAAAATGTTGGAAGTTTTAATAATATATCTTAAAATTGAAGCCTCAAAGAATTATTGCAATTTACAAAATACCTGTAGAGTCACTGTTTGGGCAAGTACGAGTTGTTTAAATAATCGCTCTCCAAAATAAACAAATTGAATAACATATCATTTTTTACATATTTAAAGATTTTAGATATACATATAAGATGTTTAAGGGAAATCAATAATTTTTTCACAGATTTTCACATTAGATTGGTCTACCCTAGCCAAGAAAAAATAGCTTAAAAATCTTATACAACTATTTAAAAGTTCTTAAAAGTCTTTTAGTTTTTTTAAGCAATCTTAAAGAGTGAAAAATATTTTTTGCCTATAAAACGTTTCTTCTACATTTTAGAGAAAAATGGTTCAAATAAAAGTTGTAGATCATAAAAAGTTGTTTAATATTGAGAATTTATTAATATCCACAAGGAAACTAAGTTCCTGAAGCTGGCTGTATACTATGTATCACAAAAAATGTGTTAAAATCCTTTATAAAAGGTATATCAATTTATATATATATATATATATATATATATATATATATATATATATATATATATATATATATATATATTTAATTTATATACCTTTTATAAAGGATTTTAACATTTTTTTAAATTTATTAATATTTAATTAAGAATTAAAATATGAATAATTAACTTATTTACTTAATTGCAAAAAACTCGTATTTTTGCAGTACTTGAGGCTTCAGTTTTAAGGTATATAAAAAAAACTTCAACATTTTATTAAATTTGTTATTAAAAAAAAGTTTTAAAAAAGACTCTTTAGCATATATACATTTATAATAACATTTTTTCGTCACACGCTTGTAAGTAGGCTCAATAAAAGGTTGGTGAAAAAACACATTGTCTAGACTATTAACATTAAGAGCTGAAAATTGAACAGATTCTAAATAAAGATCTACATTTTATGATCCAACTTATAGATGGCATACACAGTGAAGGAGTAAACAGTTATAACCCGTTAAATTGATGGTTTCTTGTTATTATAAATGTTTATAAGCTAAAAACTCAGCACTTTTTCAAACTGTTTTTAAATAACAAATTTAATAAAAAGTTTTTTACTTTACAATTATAAATTGCAATTTACAAAATACTTGTAGAGTGACTGTTTGGACAAGTAAAGTTGTTTTAATAATCGTTCTCCGGAATAAACAAATTGAATAACTTATAAACTATTTGGTCTTACATTCCTTGACTGGGAATCAGTCAACTGGTGTAAAGTCAACCTCTAGACTTGACTTTACACCAAAGATCCAGAGAAGAAATAATATCAGAGCATAATGCTAAATCTCTGTTGTTCAATCGGTGTAAATGAGAGTATTATGCGAATAAATACACATACTCACCGTTCTATCATACTGGAAATAGTGTCTTCGGTAATAACTTCCGCCAGTGGTTTCGTTCTCAATAAATATGTGGAAGCCTGAGTCAACATATGCTGATAAAAGTCTTCTAGAACTACCTTTCTACAAAATAAAATGCGTTGTGTTAGACAATCATAACGATGAGAATAATGTTCATTAGTGACAATTACTAGATGAAAGGCACGCATTTATAATTAAACTTGATTGATATGTTTACCAGTATATAAAATCATTTCATTATATCTTTGTTCAATAGACCCCAATATATCAATATATACATATATATATATATATATATATATATATATATATATATATATATATATATCTATATATATATATATATATATATATATATATATATATATATATATATATATATATATATATATATATATAGGGGAAAGGCGTGTACCTTGGAACAATAATTGTTTGTAAAAATGTAACCGTTGTAGCAAGAAATCTGAGAAATTTGTAATATGATGGCAACACCGTCTCCACTTACGTCAAACATTCCCGTTTCTGTCAAGTAAATTTTATCCACCTTTTTAAACTAATAGGAAAAGCACGGTAAGAACTATTAGTTGACTTTTTCCGCGTACCTATTTCGTCGTTATACACTCGCGATCATAAAATCCGGGTCAGCTTGAAAATTTCCAGTTTCTGGAATATTTTTGCCTCTGGTGCAGTAATAACCTTTTTTTTAGGCTAACGTATTTTTTATTTGTCATCAATGTTTGTTTTGAAAAAAAAAAACAGTTCTTGCGACTTGCCGTTGAGTGTGACCGTCTTTCACAAGCGCAACAATTTGTGTCGTTTCAACGACAGTCAAGGGTATTTTTGGCAAAAAATAAACAATATTAAACACTAATAATGGCACTAATAAACACTAATGGTGGCAATAATAAACGTTTTTTCGTTGCGTTTGAACAGAAAGTCGAAGCACAAATGAGACATTTAAAACAAGCGGCAGTTACAGGTACCGTTCATTTTGGGAAGTGTGCAGTTTCCCGCGAAATCGGCACTATTGAAATTCTTTGTTGCAGGGAAACCGCTAAGCCGACAACAATTCCCAGAAACATGCATTAGTTTGTATTTGTGTTATTATTATTTACGATAAAGCTCGTTAAAAATGAAATATCGGTGATTTTCAAGGTGACCCGGATTTTATGATCGCCAGTGTATATTTAATGCTCACTTTAAACGCTATATTATGAGAAAAAACTGTACTTTAAATTGATGAGGTTAGATTTAGTAAAACATGTGCTTGGTTGTACCTTGAGGCGTTGTTATGGTTGTACGTAGGGACTTGTCCCAAGGTATAACCAGATATTTTTCTGCAGTGCGTTAATGTTAATAGTGTTATTGCAGATGGGAAGAAGTGCTACAGGAAAAAAAAGGGCGAAACCAGATGCAGAAGCATTGGAAGCAGCTGCTAATGAGATACTGGCGCATAGTCGACCTTTGAGAGAAATAGCTAATCTGTATGGTGTTTCAAAAAGTACTCTTGCTGTGCATATTTAAAAACATACAAGTGTCTATAAAAGCGACTTTCAAGTATAAAGCGAATAATTCAACATGCAAAGTCTTCAGTACTGAACAAGAAAACGTACTGCTCACATACATTATAAAAGCTGCACAGTGGAACTATGGCGTCACTGTTGGAAGAAATGCGAAAATTAGCATATCAGTATGCCAAGTTCAACAATGTGAACTACCCTGAATCATGGGATAATAATAAAACTGCTGGTAGACAATGGTATCGATGTTTTAGAGCCCCTTATAATAACAAAATATATCTTCGGAAGCCTGAAGCCACAAGCTTAGGTCGAATGGCCTGTTTCAATAAGCCAAACGTTTTAATATTTTTTGATAACTTGATGAGAAATTTATTCGAGATTAAAGTTAACATCTCAGAATGTGTGGAATCGCCGATGAGATCGGCAGCCCTACTCTTCACCAGCCAGTTCGTGTGCTTGGTGATATATAAAAAAAAACAAATACGAGCGGCTACTTCTGGCCAGAGAGGTATTAATGTTACGATGATAGCCTCCGTTAGCGCTGATAGAACATTTATTTCACCAGGCAATATTTTTCCACGTGTTCACTTCCAAGAGCACATGATCCACAACGCACCACCTGGAACTATTAGTATGGCAACTTCTAGTGGTATGTCCAATGCTGAATTGTTCGTTGAATATCTTTAACATTTTATTTCAGTTGTGAAGCCATCTGAATAAAGTGTTGCTTATCCTCGGCAAATCACGAAAGCCACCTCTCATTGTCTGCTATACATATAGCTAGAGATCATCATCATCATTCAATCTTCGCTTATCCACTGCTGGACATAGATCTCCCTCATAATTTTCCATCTATTTCGATCTTGTGCATCTTGCATCCAATTCCTATGACAACGTTTTAGATCGTCAGTCCAACGTGTTGGTGGACGACCTCTGCTTCGGTAGGCATTATCTCTTGGTCTCCATTCCAGTATCCGCTTTGTCCATCTATTATCTCTATAGCTATAGCTAGAGATAATGGAATAGTAATTTTAACTTTTCCTCCGCATACCAGTCACAAACAACAACAACTGTTGGATAGGTCTGTTTTTGGGCCATTTAAAATTAATTTCAACAATGCTAGCAAAGGTTGGATGCTGAACCATCCAATCCATCCAAACCATCCAGGAAAGCCTATCTCTATGTACATGTCAGAATTGATAGGAAAAGCAGGTTTTAAAGTAACCGGTATATGGCCATTTACTGCAAACGTGTTTGGAGACCATGAGATCTTACCAGCTGAGGTTACCAACAGGTCATATGAACCCTCCAAAACAAACTGAAATTGAAGAGACAGAATTTATGGAAGTTGATGAAGCCATACCATCAACAAGCAGTGTGCCAAGTCTCACTACTGGAATGACCCCTGAATAAATTCGCCCATTTCCGAAGGTTCCACACCGTGTAAGACTGTTGGAAGGGGAAGGAGGCCAGGAAGATGTATGATTGTTACAGACTCCCCGGAGTTGCAGAAAATTAAAATATGTAAGCCAGTCCCGAGTAAAAAAGAGGCTGTCAAAAGGTCACTAGCTGTATCTTCTTCGTCTGAAGATGAAGGCGAGCTCGAGCTTAAAGACATCTCCCATGTAGCAGATTTTATTCAATTTTCGAAGATGAAGACGTTCCTGATTTCTTTCCACCAGACAAAGTTGCACTCAATTTTACCATTGGCAGCTGAGTGGTAGTAAAATTTGAAGTCACTGGAAAAGCTACATTCACTGATGTTTGCTATGCTGGTTTGGTTCAAGAAAGCATAAACCAAGAAGTTACTGTGAAGTTTCTCCGAAAACGGAATGTTTATTTTGTCTTCCCAGATGTTGAAGATATTACGGCCGTGAAGCATTCAAGCATAGTGAAAGTGTTGACTGTGCCCAAAATACGACGCGGTTTTCATTCTTTCAACATTGCCTTTCCACAAAATATTTCTTTTAAATAATATAAAAATACAAAAAAATAGTTTTATTAGTTTTTTCATCATTAAAAAAGGTATTTCAATATTTATTTTATTTATGTAAATACAGTTACTTAAAGTCCCAATGTACAACCAACATTGACCCAAGGGTAAATCACAGGTTGAATCTTATGGTGACTAATACCACTGTACACTTATATGGTCAGTACTAATTTACTCGATGGTTATTATCAATATTTTTATTATCAGTTTAGTGCCTAAATCTACCTTTTTTACCTGGATCAAATACATTTCAGTTTCAGATGAAAGAAAAAAACATACAAAATTAAAAGCAAATTTTGTCCCAAGGTACACGCCTTTCTCCTATATATATATCCTCACTCCGTTCGTAGACGATAAGAAAGATATTCTTGACCTGCTCGGTCACTTCCGAAGTGCCACATCTGTTTTTTTTTAATTTGGCGATTCATTGGGTTCGTAGTTTGATTAAATGGACACGAACTTGCGTGTAGTGGCTCTCCAGGTTAATTTTTTTTGTTTGAATTAAACTTTAAAATCGCGTTTCACATTTATGTTGAAAATCAACTGAGTAAACCGATCATATTGTATTACACATTCATCGTAATTAGATGACAGTGGCATCCATAAAACTAATGTGTCTGGTGTTTGATGTTTGATTCCAGTAAAGATTGCTAATAATTCTTAGATCGCAGGTGTTTATTCCAACATTTGTTAATATCTCCATTAGCTTGTCATGTTTTACAGCATCGAACACTTTATGGTAACCAATGAAGCAAGCATAAATATCGCAATTCACATCTCTACATCGTTGAAATGGCGCTTGTATGCTAAAGAGAGCCTCTCTCGTACCCACTGCGTTCCAAAAACCAAACTTTGTACCCCTGATTTTTTCTTCGCATAGTCTATATTATATCCTTTGATGTATGATTTTTAGAAATAACTTTAAAATGTGGCTCATTAAGCTGTTGGTCCGGAAATCATTGCAAGATACGGATTTTGTTTTCTTTGGTAGAGCAATAAACGTTGACTTCAGCCATGATCTTGGTATTACTCCATTTAAATATATGTCATTGAATATTTTTGTTAGTCGTTAGTACCGTCGGTGTTAAATAACTTTGAGTTCAGCATATGCATTGTCAGGTCCAGGAGTTTTGCCATCTTTTAGTTGTGATGTTGGTTTTTTCACTTTATCTGATGTGATTGGTAAGTGGTCATTACATATATGTAGGGCAGAGGTTGTTCGGACCTATTATCATCGTAGAGTTCTTGTACTTGTATTTGGTCCATATGCATATTTCTTGATTTTTATATGTGATGATGTTCCCCTGTTGATCTTGCAGTTTACTAGCTGTCTTGGATTTTTGAATACCAGCTGCTTGTTTTACCTTTGTATGCATATTAAATGTATCGTGTTTTTGTTCCAATCTATCTCTTCACAATTTGTTTTTAACCAATCTTCTTTGACCTTTCGTATTTCGGTTCTTATTTGTCTCTGAATATTTTTGTACATTATTTTGTTATTCTTTATTTTCTTCTTTATTCCATGAGTTGTGGGATATTGTCAATCATCCGACTTTTCCTCTTTTCTTTATTTTCGATTAGATGTTCTTCTCTGATCGTGTTAAAGATTTCACATATATTTTCACATTCATATTCACAACTCATATACAATTTTTATGGGATGCACAGTTGTCGTTTTTTTGAAAGATACTCTTACATATTAAATTGTTTACAAGATATTGTAATATTCGCCATAAATGAATGTCGAATGTATTAAAATTAAAAGTTACTTTATATGTATATTAAGATGTCGTTAAAAGAAATGTTTTATTACATAGTACCCTCTTACCTTTTACTTGTTATACCGTTCAGTTCTGCCCTCGTAAAAAGACCTAAACCAGCCTTTCTCACATCGTCCAAGGATACATATAAATTTCCAGTTTCTGCTTCAAACGTTGGTATATTTTTTCCGTGTACAGTATAAAGCTCTTCACTTTCAGCAACAACAACGTCGTCCATTGCGCAACTAGAATAATAAACATGATTAATAATGATTAAACTTAAAAGCGACAAAAAATTTTTAATAATGTACAATCCGACAAGCGGGAGCTGGCGGGTTGCGCGTAGAACAAATTTAAAAGTGGAAGGGATTGCACATTTCTATTGCTGTCAGCTAGGAGTTCACATCGTAGTGATTAGTGCTAGATTTCTGACAGTGTTGTGAAGCATTTACATTTTTGAGTGGCTCTATATTATAAACTATTATTTACATTTATTAAAATGGCAAGTGTATTAAAAGGCAAGCCTTTGGGATCTCAAGCACGAGAAATAATTTTCAATGTTTTTAAGTTTACAACCGAAGAGGCTAATGCAGATACAGTTTTAGTTGATTTTAAAAAAATACAAGAACGTGTAGCTCACTTAACTGGTAATTAGAATACTCATTTGCACCTAAGTGAGTTAACACTTGGTACGTGCAGGACTTATTCTACATAAATATATTTTATATAAAGCGTGGTGAATCGTCAATCGGGCCATAGGAAACTCAATGGGAAATTCTAAATTGTTGAATTCCTGATTCCCTAATTATTTTACATCAAAAGTCATAAAAAACTATTTGTAGAGAACTGAAATTTGTATTAAAAACAAATGTTAAAATTGTTCTACGAATTAAGCGTACTCCAAAATTTTGCAAAAATATAATACATTTTTCAGGCCACCCCTTCACACCCAAGTCAGGCCGCACGCGGTGCAAGAATGTGTATGGCATGTTGCGTTTGGTCATATTGATGTTACTGATATTTGACAATATTTGAATTGCCAAAATTTTTATTTTGTGATTTATTGTTTAAAAACCAATAAAGTTGATTAAAAAATGCATTCAGTTGAGAAGAAAGTAACAATAATAAAAATGTTTTATTCAGGCAATAGTGCGCGAATTTTCAGTTCTTTATTTAGCGTAAGATATCTCAATAGAACAATTCTAAGTCATTCAACAATTCAAAGGATTTTACAAAATTTTGAAAATACTGGGTCCGGGACTTCTAATTTTACCTGTACAAAAAATATTGCTAAGGTACCAAGAAATTTAGAAAATCAAAAATAATAAATGTGTTAACAGTACTTGTAGAAAATCCTAGATTAAGTTCTCGGACTAATGCAGACCAGTTTAATATTCATAATTCCACGGCCTGGAATAAATTCATATAAATTCAAAAACATTAAATTATTAATTCAAAAATATGAAATTAAGTTCATATAAATTTTAATGTCATCAAGAACTAACAGAAGGAGATATTGAGCGATGAGCGGAATTTTTTTTTTAATTTTAGAGAGGGCTAATGCAGACAGACAATTTTTAAAAAAACATTTTGTTTAGTGATTAATGTATATTCACATTAAATAATGAACCAAATTTTCAAAATTATAGTTATAGGATTTGATCGACAAGAAAGCCTGAGGATATTATTGAAAGCCATACCCATGGACGTTATTTATACGTCCATGGCCATACCCAATATCGTCGAAAAATAAATGCCTGGTTAGGAATATTTAGACACAATATTATTGGACCCATTTTTCTACGAGGAAAATTTAAATTCAAAAAAGTGTTTAGACTTGCTACAAGAAGAGATTTTACAGAAATTTTGTAGAAATAGCTCCAGATGAAGAAGAAATTTGGTTTCAAATGGATGCCCTGAATAACTGGGAAGTTAAGGAATTCCTTAAAAACATCTTTAATAATTGTTTAAGTGGATTTTTACTGTAATATTAAGTAGCCCCCGAGATCGGGAGATCTAGCTTCAAACGATTATTTTATCTGGTGACATCTAAAATCAAAAACCTTCTGACCAAAAATTTACAGATATTGAAGCATTAAAAATGCAAATTATTGAAGAGTGCGCAAAAATAACGCCAGGTGTTCTGGCTAATGTTAGACGAGTATTTTACAATCGAGTGGGATACTGCTTAGTACAAAATGGCTTATTTTTTGAACATTTTTTCTAGTTTTATGTTTAAAAATAATCATAAATTATTTTTAGGAAGGATCACAGTAAAACTATATTGAAATTCTTTAAATTGTTGTATAACCTGGAATTGAATTGAAGTGTATTATATTATCTTACGTTAAATAAAGATTTGGCAGTGATCGCATTATTGTCTGAATACAACATTATTGTGATTTTTCGTGAACTGAGTACATTTCATCAACTTCATTGCTTTGTAAACAATATAATTTATTGTTTACAAAGTACTATCTATTGTTCACTAGTAGTAGTAGTATTTGTGGAAATTTGCTGTTTATAATTTAATTATAAAATAAAAATATTGTCAATTCAAATATCAGAATCATCAATATGACCAAACGCAACATACACATATGCATTCATACACATTCTTGTATGAATTTGTCTGGTGGTCTGAAAAATGTATTATATTTTTGCAAAAATTTGGAGTACACTTAATTCGTAGAATTAAGCGTACTCCAAATTTTAATATTCATTTTTAATACAGATTTCAGTCCTCTACAAATAGTTTCTGATGACTTTTGATGTAGGTAAAATAATTAAGGAAGCAGGAATTCAACAATTTAGAATTTCCCATAATACTTTAATACGTAAATGATTGATTTTTTAGTTTTAAATAAAAGTAAAATCATCAATTAAAAATGTTTATAATCGAGTTATAGTTAACATTTTTGAATGAAGTTCAATTCTCCGTCTACAAAAAAGCACAGAGTTTCCAAACTAAAAATGGATGTAGTTGACGAAGGCTTGTTACGTAGATTTATAATAAACTTTCATATTCAGGAGAAACTGCTGCCGACAATTAAAAGATTGCATCAAAATATTGTGGAAGAATTGCAGTACACCGGAAGCAGAGAAACTCTTCGAAAAGAGATTCATAATTTAGGATTTCGTTGGAGCAAAACAAAAAATAAAATCGACATATTTTAATGGAAAAACATGATATACGGCAATTAAGACTAGATTATCTTAGAAAAATTAAACAATTTCGAAGCGAAAAGCGAACAATTGTTTTTACGGATGAGACATACTGGCACTCAGATTATTTAAAAGAATATAATTGGAGTAATAACAGTTCTGACGGTATGAGGAAGCCAGTATCAAAAGGACAGAGACTAATCATTGTTGCTGCTGGAACTGAGGACAGATTCGTATCTGAGATGGAGATCCCAATCTAAAATAGACGATAAGACTACCACAACGATATGAATTATGAAAAATATCACAAGTGGCTTACAGAAAAACTGTTGCTAAATTTACCTTCTAACAGCGTTATTGTGTTGGATAATGCACCGTACCACAACAAACGAGAGGATAAACTTCCAACTTCGGCATCTCGAAAAGCAGATATGCAAATGTGGCTTAGAGAACGAAATATACCGTACACCGAGGATATGCTTCGGGCAGATCTCTACGAATCAATTAAATTACATGAGCCTCGATTTGTTAAATATTCCATTGATTTTGTGATTAGAAGTTTTGGATACGAGGTATTAAGGCTGCCTCCTTATCATCCGGATCTAAATCCAATTCAACTGGTATAGGCTGCACTGAAAAATTTTGTTGGATCAAAAAATGTTAGCTGTAAACTAAATGATGTCACCGAATTATGCGATGAGTTTTTTGACAAATTTCCTGCAGAAGAATGGAAAAAAGTTTGTGATAAAATTATTTCGATTGAGGATAATTTTGTGACAAAAGAACCACAATTCGATGTCGTTTTTAATCAAATAATAATCAGCTTGGGTGAGGATTCTGACGACTATCCGATTGATTGCTCGGACAATGATCTTTCGTATGACAAACTCTGTAGCGACTAAGATTAATGTTTCGGAATTTACCTAAGACCAGACAGTGACATTCCGAAGGCACGAGGGGGTATGTGGTGTGTCTGAGAAGTTTCGCGGACTGTGTGTGTGTGGGGTCGACCTCGCTTTCTATCACAAACTTGGGAAGTAGTTAGAGATTACAAAAACTTGAAACCTGAAATTAACTGAACCTATTGGAAAATAACGAAATTTAATTCAAAAATTGGTCAAAACTTTTGCATCAATTGTCTAACATAATAATATGGTAAGTATACAACGTATATCTACTAACGTAATTTTCAGATCCCAACTAAATTTTTGATACAGCAACTACGCATTTGTGATACCCGCGATTAAGTACCTCTCCTATCTCTCTTAGAATAATTCCTTTTCTACTTTCGCATAGCTCACCCGCCAGCTCTCGCTTGTCGGATAATATATGTAAGATAGTTAACACTTAGTTCATACTATATCTAAAGATATAAAAATATTTGATAAATAAACGTGATTTTTGCCATTTTTTATGATTCTTATGAGATCAATACAATATATCCCTTTCATTGACTGGCCACTATGAGGTTTCGATTACTAGAGCCTAACCTTCAAAACTTATAACATGAAATTTTAGTTTTGAGTTTTGGCAACAAATGTCAGGCATTTAAAATATGCTTAAAAAAATTATTTAATCGCTCACAAAACAACGATCTAAAATGATTAAAACTTTTTTTTTCAATTACACTAGTACCTTTTTCAAAAGAACTAAACTTCTGCTATAAATTACACCCAAAACTGAAATTCTGCGTTTTTTTACATATTCAAATTTAATCTAGAAAATTGCTTGTGTTTCGTCGATTAGGTACTCGAAAGCGTTCAAGAATGTAAAGTGACGCATACTAACAGAAATGGACACATTCGAACTTCTAATATACCTACTAAAACAACTTTAGGTCAACAACATAGCAAACGTACGAGTCAACAACACATATTCCGAACTTCAAACTAAAAGCCTGCGTTCGTCAAGGATGTCTTATCTTCCACCGCTTTTCAATATATACAGCGAACACATGATGCGCACGGTCTTCGATAGATGGCAAAGAGGAATACCGTTCGGAGGTATATGCTGATGACACTTTAATACTAGCATCATCAACACACGAACTTGAATACATTATGAACAGACTAGATACTATTAGTAATAAATATGAACTTATAACCAGCCGGAAATAAGAAATCTAGCAGGATATCAGGTGGTCAGCCGTTTAAATTACATGGGCTCTGTTATCACAAACAATGCTCCGATCAGTTACTCCTAGTACAGGCGCCTATCTTTCGTATCTCTGCTTACGCTGCAGAAACTTGTACTGTATTACAGTTTCGCAAGGTACGTGCTAGTGCTTGGCTGCATACAATCCTACATACTGTAACGAAATAGCCCATCTCCGATACGTCATAATTCTTAGAAGGACGAATCTAGAAAACGTAAGAATCGGCTTGTCAATAGCGCCCGTCTTTCGGACGGGAGACAATTAGAGGTGGGACAACGCCAGAATGTTCTCGAAAAGTAACTTTATTATATATATGTAACGTTGTTAGGAGTGAGCTTAGTTGATAAGAGAGTACCGAACTGTAAACTTATAAATAAATATATGTATATAAATTCGAACCGCTCGTTTTATTTAATCACGCTACAGTTGGTGTCCGGTGTGAGATTTGCAAATAAATTCAGCAGTGATTTTTGAAAAAGACTTTTGAACTTTTGAAAAGTATTATTCGTCGGGAACATCCGCGTAGTGATCTTTATATAAAAGAACATTTAAAAAGTACGTGTGTGCCTGACCAAAGATGCTGCTAGTAGAACTTTCAGTAAAACAGTTGCGTGAGCAACTAGAAGAACGCGATGAAGACTGCAGTGGGTCCAAGAAGACACTCCAAGAACGACTAAAGACTGTTCTCAACAAGAATGGAGAAGACCCAGAGACATTCCAGTTCCAGTCAGCAGACGAAGCCGTTTTAACTAAAATAATTGATGGAAAATTCGAGAATGTTTCCAAAAGATTCGATGAAACGTCGCAAATGATAGAAGAATCTTCTAAAAAAAATGATGAAAGATTCAATGAAACGTCTCAAATGATAGAAGAATCTTCTAAAAAAAATGATGATAAATTCGAGAATGTTTCCAAAAGATTCGATGAAACGTCTCAAATGATAGAAGAATCTTCTAAAAAAAATGATGATAAATTCGAGAACGTTTCCAAAAGATTCGATGAAACGTCTCAAATTATTAAAGAAGCAGCTAAACAAAATGAAGAGAAATTCGAAAATGTTGCTAGAAGATTCGACGAGACTTCTCAAATAATTAAAGAAGTATGTAATCAAAACAATGAGAAATTTGAAGAAGTCTCAAGAACATTTGATAAAGTAGAAGAGAAGATCAAACAATTAGAGAGCATGATAACCAATACAAAAGTGCTACCACCAGTTAATGCAGTAGCCTTAGATCCGGTAGTGAAAGAAGAATTACCTAGAGACGAAACGACACATAATATGAGATTCAAATTGCCACCATTTGATGGAAAGTCTTCTTGGTCCATATACCTTAGACAATTTGAAGCTATTGCGACAGCCAATCATTGGACAGAACAAGAAAAAGCTGTTTCCTTGACTGCTGCTTTACGAGGTGATGCTGCAGATATCCTAAGATCGATTCCTAAGGGTCAAGAAAAATGTTACCAGACCTTGTTCACTCGACTAGACAAACGTTACGGAGATGCCCATCTACAACAAGTCTACAAGGCGCAACTAAGAAGTAGAATTCAACGAGCAAGTGAAAATTTACAAGAGTTTGAAGCAGATGTTGCTCGTATAGTGCGGTTGGCTTATCCGGAAGTACCAGACAACATTTTGGAAGAAATTGCTGTAGACACCTTCGTCAATGGGTTAAAAGAAAGTGAATTACAGAAAGCTTTACGACTAGCAAGACCAAAAGTTCTGGATGAAGCGCTCGCTATTGCCTTGGAACATGAAACAGCTAGTCAAACTTCACGGAGCCATCGAGTAAGAACCATCGAAGAAGGCGACGAACCAAACGATGAACGTCTGGAAGAAATGGTACGAAAAGTAGTTCGTAACACGATGCCGAAGAGACGCGAGCCCAGATGTTGGAATTGCGGTGACGTAGGTCATATTCGCCGTAATTGCAAGAAAATGATACAGCAGTCGGAAAACTAGAACGGGTCGACAACAAGGGGCAACTGCCGACCTCGAGAAACACAGCCCCCATAGTAACTGTGAACATTACGTCCTCAGGTGGAATTCATAGCTTGTACATAGAGGGTCGTATCAATAATAAATGTAGATCGTTTTTGGTAGATACAGGTGCAACGAGAACTATTGCACGGCCAGAAGTAGTACGAGGCCATCTTAAATTATTGCCTGCAACAGTCAAGCTTAGAACAGCAACTGGTGAGATAATTAATACATATGGCGAGGCTAATATGTCAGTATCCATTGGCCAGACCACAGTAAAACATACAGTATTAATTGCAGAGATCTCCGATGAGTTCATATTGGGGATGGATTTACTAAGGAAAGTTGGGGCTGTATTGAATGTCAAAGATGGAGTTCTCGAGATCAGTGGTGAAGAGTTGCCGTTTCATGACGACAAAGATGTTATCAGCTTAATAACTACTTGTGACGTAACAATACCCGGTAATAGTGAGAAAATTTTGATGACCAGACCTGATGGTTACTGCCGAGAGGGAAGTTTAAGGATGGTCGAAGATGTGAATAATGCCGAGTTCCTAACGGCAAAAGCTTTGGTGAGAATTCGAGATGTCGTTCCTGTAAGAGTTATGAATTTAAAGGGAACTGCCATTAAGTTAAGTAAAAGAACTTTGATCGGACAGTGTGTTCCCGTGGCTTCGATTTGTTCCATGAATACTAATGAGAAACCGTCGAAATCTAAGTATCCAAAGGAGCTTGTTGAGACGATGATTAAAACGTGCCAAGATCTTGATGATGAACGAACTAAAAGAGTAAAGTCTATGCTGATAGAATTTCAAGATGTTTTTGCCATGGATAAGAAGGATAATGGCAAAACAAGCATAGTAAAGCATAAAATTAATACTGGAGACGCTCAGCCAATCAGACAACAACCTAGACGACTTCCATTTTCGAAAAGAGATGAAGCCGAAGACATCATCAAAGATATGAACAAACAAGGGGTAATTGAACCATCAAACAGTCCATGGACATCACCTGTAGTCCTAGTAAAGAAGAAAGATGGTTCAACACGTTTTTGTATTGACTACCGACAGCTCAATGCAGTAACTAAAAAAGATAGTTATCCTTTGCCCAGAATAGACGATACTTTGGATACACTTTCTGGTTCTCGTTGGTTCTCCACACTTGATCTGAAAAGTGGATATTGGCAAGTAGACATGGAGCCAGCTGATCGTGAAAAAACCGCATTCTCGATAGGATCAGGGCTTTGGCAGTTCACAGTTATGCCCTTTGGTTTATGTAATGCCCCGGCCACATTTGAAAGATTAATGGATGCAGTTTTAAGAGGTCTAACATGGAAAACATGCCTGGTTTATTTGGATGATGTAATTGTAGTTGGAAGATCCTTCGATGAACATGCCAATAATCTAACAGAAGTCTTTCAACGATTGCGGGCAGCGAATCTGAAGTTGAGTCCGAAGAAATGTCACTTGTTTCGACGAGAAGTGAAGTACTTGGGACATATTGTAGCAAGTAATGGTGTAACAGCTGATCCTGAAAAACTTGCAGCAATTAAGGATTGGCCAGTACCAAGAGATAAACACGAAATTAGAAGTTTTCTTGGCCTATGTACATATTACCGCCGTTTTGTCAAAGGATTTGCCAATATCTCCAAGCCATTAACAAAGTTGACAGAAGAAGGCAAAGAATATACATGGAGCGAAGAGTGTCAAAGAGCTTTTGAACACTTACAAATGGCTCTGATCAGCGCACCGATTTTAAGCTACCCTAGACAGGCAGGAAAATTTGTGTTGGACACCGATGCAAGCAACAGTGCAATAGGAGCTGTTCTTTCCCAAATCCAAGATGGGCAGGAGAAAGTCATCGCTTACTTTAGCAAAGTCTTGTCAAAACCAGAAAGAAACTATTGCGTTACCAGAAGAGAATTGCTAGGCGTAGTGAAGGCTTGTGAGCATTTCCATAAATACTTGTATGGCAGAAAGTTTCTTCTTCGCACGGATCACGCTGCTCTAAAATGGCTCCTACAATTTCGTAATCCAGAGGGTCAGATGGCAAGATGGTTAGAACGATTACAAGAATATGATTACGAGATCGAACACAGGGCTGGCAGAGTTCATTCAAATGCTGATGCCCTTTCGAGACGGCCGTGCAGTGCAAATTGTAATCACTGTCTTAAATTAGAAGAACGACTTTGCCCCGTGAGACGAACCACCGTCATTAATGAGCAATGGCAACCTCAACAGCTACAAGACGCTCAAGCAGATGATCCATGTATAAAAAGAGTATTGGATTGGATGCGTCGAAGTGAGAGACCTTCTTGGCAAGACATTAGTGCATGTAGTCCAGAAGTCAAGTGTTACTGGAGCCAATGGAATTGCCTAGTGCTGAAAGATGATCTTCTGTATAGAACCTTTGAGAACGATGATGGTACAGAAACTAAGCTTCAGTTAATTGTACCTAAAAGTAAAGTTTCAGAAGTATTGCGTCAGTTGCATGACGGTGCATCAGGTGGACACTTTGGTATCACGAAGACTCTGCAAAAGGTTCGAGAACGGTTCTATTGGGTGAACTGTAAAGATGATGTAAGAAGATGGTGCCGGAAATGTGAACTGTGTGCAACCAGTAATGGTCCAGCAGGTAAAAAGAGGGCACCCATGAGACAGTACAATGTTGGTAGTCCTATGGAAAGAGTAGCAATCGACATTGCAGGTCCACTTCCAGAGACAAATGATGGAAATAAATATATCCTGGTAGCCATGGATTATTTTACGAAATGGACTGAGGCTTATGCGATACCAAATCAAGAAGCTGCTACCGTTGCAGAGGTACTTGTTAAAGAATTCTTTAGCCGATTTGGTGTTCCCTTGGAGATCCACTCCGACCAAGGGCGAAACTTCGAGTCAACCCTTTTCCAAAACGTTTGTAAATTGATTGGTGTCAATAAGACCAGAACGACACCCCTGCATCCTCAATCAGACGGAATGGTGGAGAGAATGAACCGAACAATGGGTAAACACCTATCCAAGGTTGTATCAGAACATCAAAGAGATTGGGACCAGCATATTCATTTATTCCTAATGGCCTACCGCTCGGCCGTGAATGAAACTACAGGCCAGACTCCAACCTGCCTGATGTTAGGTCGTGAAGTTCGTTTGCCCTGCGACCTAGAGTTTGGCTGCAGACCTTCCGAAGAACATGTTGCAAGCGAAGATTATGTCGACCGCCTGAAGTTAAGAATGAACAACATTCATGAACTTGCCCGACAACACATCCAGATAGCCAGTGACAGAATGAAAGATCAATATGATTCTCGATGTAAGAGTGAAAGCTATGAAGTAGGTGATCTTGTTTGGCTTTATAATCCACAACGTCGTCGAGGCTTGTCTCCCAAACTGCAAAGACAATGGGAAGGTCCATATGAAATTAAAAAGAAAATAAATGACGTAATATTCCGAATTAAGAAGTTGCCGAAAGGTAAACCAAAAGTAGTTCACATAAATCGTCTTGCACCATATGCTGGCTCAAATGAAACAGAAGAAGCACGAACCCTTCAACATGAGATCAAAGATGACCGGCGACCAAGCTTTAATGAATTTATGTCAAATTACGCAGAGAGAAAGAGTGCTAGATTCGGCGTGACCACAGAAGTTCAGCAGGATCTTTTTAGTGTTCCGCATAACGTCTCTCTAGCCCACTGTGTTGCCCAAGATCTTGAGATGACTAACGGAATCTCATCCGTATTTTATAAGAAATTCGGTCGTTTGGACGAGTTAAAAAACCAGCAACCTAAAGTTGGAAGAGTACTGAGATTAGAAGATGGTTCTCGATCTTTGCTGTATATGGTGACCAGGAAGTCGTATACAGACAGGGCAAGCTACGAGGATATATGGCGTGCTCTAACTAATTTGAAGAAAATTGTGTGCAATTACGACATCAAGAATTTGGCCTTACCCAAAATAGGCCATGCACTAGATAATCTGGACTGGAAGATTGTCAGAAGCATGCTTGAAGTGATCTTCCGAGAAACCGGCGTACGAATTACTGTGTGTTGCATTAACCCGATGAGATCGTATCCTTCAAAGTCAGTAGACTGTTATTTCTTTCTAAAGGGTTCATGCAGAGCTGGAGAGTCCTGTAGATTCCGCCATCCTGTGCCTACATATAGAGTTGCTGATCGGGACAATCAGATTTAAGAGGGGAGCAGTGTAACGAAATAGCCCATCTCCGATACGTCATAATTCTTAGAAGGACGAATCTAGAAAACGTAAGAATCGGCTTGTCAATAGCGCCCGTCTTTCGGACGGGAGACAATTAGAGGTGGGACAACGCCAGAATGTTCTCGAAAAGTAACTTTATTATATATATGTAACGTTGTTAGGAGTGAGCTTAGTTGATAAGAGAGTACCGAACTGTAAACTTATAAATAAATATATGTATATAAATTCGAACCGCTCGTTTTATTTAATCACGCTACAATACTTAAGCATATACATTATATACACCATATCTTGTTGCTGCACCATCTCAAGTACGTTTACTCGGTGCTGACTTATTTCACATTGTGTCGCGATTTTAACTGTTAAATTGAACTTTATTTCGAACATTTTACTTTAATTTTAAAATTAAAAACTTTGAGTATATCTATGTTTTGTTGCTAATTGTTGGTAACTCGCGTGTTTTATTGATTTTATTATTATACTTATAATATGTATATATACTATATATTTTTTTCCTAAATATTAATCTTGTTGTGATTCACCGCAGATAAGCGAATTCATTCGATGTGCAATATCTTTATTATTTTTATTATGTTTATGGTTATAATAGGTTTGTCTTTTTATTGTTCAAAGACTTTGTCGATTTTTTTGTGAATTATTCTCAAGCTTAGATAATTAGTTTGTTATCTTTGTCAGTCATGTTTTAATTGATTTTTTTTCTATTTTAATATTCATACCCAAAGCGAAAGGGAGAAACCAACGAGTTCTAGATAGAAAATAGACATTCTCCTCCCTTTCTGATGACACAGATATCTCAGCACACCGCACAAATATCTCAATAATAACAGAACTTGCTATCACCACTAGGTTTACCACAATCAACCAAAATATATTGAGGTATTTTCGACACAGCTAGACGAAGGAAAGATATGGAGAGATTGGTTGAAGGAAAAGTAGATTCTAAAATAACTCGAGGAAGATCGCCACTTTGATGGCCAGACCAAATAAAGAGCACCACCTGTTACTCTATCCCCCCCCCCTCTCTCTCTCTGTCTCTCTGGGGTAGCAAACCTAAGTCGAATACCATAACGTCACCAAATCATTAAGAAGGATAAATGATAGAAGAGGAGGAATTCTCTTCTTTACAATTTATTACAGGATATTTGGACAGCAAACCCATTCAAATATATAAGTAAGGATAGTATATTTTGGAACATACTATACATTCTGTTATTATTTTATTATAGAGATTTTTAGTATAATTTTTTATAAATTTAGTATAACATACTTGGAACTGGTATCGCTGTTGAAGTCTCTTTTTTCTTCTGAAAGCGAAACTCGCCAACCATATGAATTGTCCCTTAAAGCGTTAATCGCTGCTTTATTACACCTAAAAACATATTTACATCAAATATATTGAGCTATATATTATTTTTTTATACTTACCTATTATTTTCGAAATAAACTTTTGCAAAATTACTTTCTGGATCTACGTATATCTTTCTGACTTGGCCAAATTTCAAAAACTCTCTTCGGATAGAACCCTACAAATATGTTAATTAAATAAAATTTTGTTTTGTCTCTTTTGCAAGTAGTCGTTGCAATTTAAAATATTCGAATGGATTACGCACTTTCGAGCAAATTCTTAATGCCTTCGTCTCCTTTTAGAGTTCCCGCATCTCCCATACGGGATCCGTTTTGAATTGGAAATTTTCTATAGCAGAAGGTAAAAGTTTCGTTTTTCAATTTTACATAATATTTTACTGAAGTATATTCATTTAAAAGAAATGCAGATTGTCAACAAAAGGAATGCGTGATCAATGCATGTACACTCTCTAGAGGTACTGAAGTGGTATCTACTTGTTACAAAATCACGAATACTGTAACTATAATATCTCTGGATTTCTTAATGACAAAGAAAGATAGAGAATATGTAACTGAAGTCTACATAAAACCAATACACAAGAGATGATATTTAAATTATTCAAAACAAAACATAAACTGTAAATCACCTGGAAGAAAAAAACTGTTCTACTATGAGGGGACTACTATCATCCAGAGTGTGAGGCGTTGTATTCCCGTTGTCAGCTGTTTGACTTGTCGTCTTTTAGTTGCGTGCCTGGGCGCCGTCTCCCCTTCCCTGCTTTGTCTTTTTTGCCTTTAAAATTTCACATCTTATGAATATAGCTACATTCCAGTGTTTATCACAAAATTTGTAGTTGGTGCAATAATTAATGGAGAAAGTAGAGCTGAAGGTAGATATGATATAGAAATAGAACAGGAGGATACTGAACTACCAACTTTGGAAGAAATAAACAAAGCAATTCAGTCTCTAGCCAGAAACAAGTCACCCGGAGCAGACAACCTACCCGCAGAAATATTTAAATGTGGCGGTCAAACATTTGTAACCCTCCGTCACAAACTACTAATACAGGTATAGCAAGAACGCGCGTTACCAGAACATTGGAATACTGGAATTATATGCCCCATACACAAAAAAGGAAACGTTCTTGAATGTTCCAACTTTAGAGGGATTTCCCTTCTTAATACAGCATATAAAATTGTGTCCCTGATACTTAACGAACGACTGGCACGGTATACTGACAATATAATAGGATCCTACCAAAGAGGCTTCTTGAAAAATAAATCTACCATTGATCACATATCATCCATCAGACAAATATTAGAAAAAACGACGGAGTACGACATAGACTGCCATTACATCTTCGTAGACTTTAAGGCAGCGTACGATACTATTGACAGGTCCCAATTATATTCGGCGATGATCGAATTAGGAATACCAAAAGGTTTGGTAGAATTAATTAAAATGACAATGATGAAAGTGGAATGTAAAGTGCGCGTACAAGGGGATGTTTCAAAACCATTTAAAACCAACAGAGGACTGCGCCAGGGAGATGCGCTATCATGCACGCTGTTCAACCTAGCGTTAGAAAAAGTTATGAGGTATATAAAAGGTACGATATATACCCGTAGTATACAAATAATGGCATACGCTGATGATATCGTCATAATTGGAAGAACCCAAAATGAAGCAGTGGAGGTTTTCACACGTATCAAAAATGCCGCAGAAAACATCGGACTTCTGATTAACATCCAGAAAACTAAATATATGCCGGCCATATCAAGAATTCAACAAAATAACTTAGAGGTGCAACACGAAACGATAGAAATGGTAGAGGAATTCTGCTACTTAGGATCACTGGTAGACTACAAAAATAACACATCCAACGAGATAAAAAAAAGAATATGCGTGGCTAACCGCTGTTATTTTGGCCTGGGCCCTCAACTAAGAGCGAGAAGTATGTCAATAGCAACAAAGTGCAAACTTTATAAAACAATAATACGCCCAGTGCTCACATACGGATCGGAAACATGGGCAATGACGACCCGAGATGAAGAGTTACTGCGAGTCTTTGAAAGAAAAGTATTGAGGACCATATATGGCGGAGTAAACGAACAGAGTCTGTGGAGAAGTCGATATAACTTTGAACTCTATAGACTTTTTGGTGATGCAGATATTGTGAAGACCATCAAAATAAACCGCCTAAGGTGGGTGGGTCACGTTATGCGGATGGATGAGAGTGATCCCACTAAAACTATGCTAAACAGGCCGGTCGGAAGAAGAAGAAGGGGGCGACCTAAACTCAGATATCTGGACGATGTACAGGAAGATCTGAGGGAGATTGGAGTGAGGGGCTGGAGAAGACAGACACTCGATAGGGAAGGATGGAAGAATGTTTTGAAGCAGGCCAAGGCTCACGAAGGGCTGTAGCGCCAACTGATGATGCAATAATTTCACCTCTTAGAGAAACAGAAATTCTACGAAGTGTCTCTAGCGAACTCTATTTGTGGCTAGTGCTTTGTTTCAAGCCGGGATTTTCACATTTCTTTCCCTTCGTCCGGTATTCTCCTTTCCAAGTTTTTTAGATCTGCCTACTTTCTGCCGACCTTAGAATTTCTATTCAACAGTGCCCTGGCAATATCATCTGGATACGAAGTGTGTGGCCCAGCCATCTTTATTTTCTTCTCCTTATTTGCTTTACATATCTCGGCACAGAAATCAATCAGAAGAACTCCGTAAGTAGCGAAATTAATGCACGTATTTCCAGCGGGAATCGTACATACTATGCTAATAAAAGATTGATGACATCGAAATTATTAGACAAAAGAACCAAAATGACTATCTACAGATAACACTGATTAGACCCGTAGTAACCTATGGATGTGAAACTTGGGTAATGACGAAAAAAGATGAAGCCAAACTCAGGACATTCGAGAGAAAAATACTGAGGAAAGTATATGGCCCGGTACAAGAGGAAGATGGCACATGGAGAATCAGGAGAAACGACGAGGTTAATGAGTTAAATGAAGGTTATGACATTGTAAGATTTGTGAAAAGTCAAAGACTGTCATGGCTGGGACATGTGCAGAGACAAAGCGATGCAAAAACAACTAAGAAAATGTTACAATGGAAGCCCATAGGAAGGCCAAAAAAAAGGAAGGCCCAGAACGAGATGGTTGGATGACGTGGAAGACGACCTGAAAACAATGAACATAAGACAATGGAGAAGAAGGGCACAAGAGAGATCTGAATGGAAGGACATAGCCAGACAGGCAAAGACCCATCCAGGGTTATGATGCCAAAAGAAGAAGATTTGCTTTATGACATTTTCTTGGTTGGTTTGGTTCCATAAATTTTCATTCGAGATTCGATTAGGCCAAACTGTATATAAGATTTTTCGTAACGCTCTATTGATGAAAACTTATAATTGGTGTACTATGAGTGATGATTTCTTTCACGTTTGACAGCCACATACAGCTTTTAAATTATGATTTTTTCTATATATATTTTAGAATGAATTTTGAAAGTTTTGATGAAGTTTTGTTTGGTTTTTTTATCAGACAAAAAATTACCAAACAACAAACAAATTTTAGGAACCAGTTGATACTACAAAACGATTTTATTTTTAATACGTACGTTCTTATAATCTGGGTGGGATGGGTCGAACAATATATCATATTTTTTTACAATTTCAATAAGTTTTTTGATATCCATTTTTATTTGCATGGACGGTAGCAGCGATAATCGTACACTGCTGCGTTCTTAACGCTATACTAATTATTATATCACCGCGATTTCCGCCAGAAGGCTGCATAAATTCTTTCGATAGCCAGCAGTAGTGATGTAACGAATGTCAGTTTTTGAACATTCGCGAATGCGAATATTCAGTTTTTTTTTTAATTTGGCAATTTTAATTGTCTCCGGCACTGCCACCAGTCTCATTTGCGTGAGGTGTCTAGTTAGATAAGTTCAGATAAATTTAGTAATTCAGCAATTTTAAGAACAATTATACAAATCATGTACTGTATTACATTTCAGTGTAGTGTACATTATAATATGTATCTTGTTCCGAAAATTGCTGAATTAATAAATTTATCTGAACTTATCTAACTGAAGTCGAACTGTTTGTTTGTTTGTTTAAACTCTTTACATAAAAACACATAGACTATTTTTAATTTGTAGTTTAATAATTCTTACACTTTTTCAAGATGATTGTCTAAAATTAAAAACTTTTGGATAATAAAAGTTTCAGAGAATAATTTGTTTTTGTTTGTTTACACTGCATCATTTATTTTTTGTTTTCTAATTTTATAGTTTTCTAAGCTTGTAAAATAAAGTGAGTTTTCTTAATAAAAAGTTCTTGGATTTTTATTTTATTAACCTAATCTTTAAATTATTTTTTTTCTTATACATATTTATATTCGCAAAATATTCGCACAAATTTCGCGAATGCGAATATGCAAAAATATGCGAATATTCGTTGGTCGTGACCAGTATGTGCTGGTTCACTTGTTTGTTTCAGACCAGTCGAATCGCGGTCGCCATCGCGTCGTGATCGCCTAGCAGTCTTTTTCGCTTTATATAAATTACAACATAAACTGTAACAGAATGCACAATTTGCAAATATACTTTAACAAGTACATACCCGTTCATCTGCGTCACCTGTTAATCCTTGAAGTAGGCAGAACTGGTTGACACTAAAAAAATACAGTTCAAATAATTGTAACATGTCTAAAATGAATGCTATAAAAAGTATTTACAAAATGATATGTATATTAAAAAATTGACTATATACAAAGAAATAAGGTAATGCATAAAACACTAGCCATTTAGAAATTAAAAAGGATAAAAAACATTTATTTTATCGCAACAATGATGGCAGATTTCCATTTTGTTTTAACTTGTCTTATATGATAGATACTGTTGCGTCGGATATTGTTTTATCAATAAGGAAGCAACACCGAATAAATCTAATTTTCTATAGTCTAGTTTCAAAATTGTAGGCAATAACTTCCAAGAAATGGTGATTAGCTATATTCTTGGTCTTCCATTGGTAAGAGTTAGACGTAACGCTACTTGTATTGAAGAATTTTTAGAAATTCAAGTACTAACTATTGTCTCTCTATTAACAACCAGGAAATTGAGAATGGTGGAATTTGTATATCTGGACATCATAATTAACTGTAACATAATTAGCTGGTACACAGCGTGATGTGTCGTCAACAATTAATAAGGCTCGTAATGCCTAAAATATGCTTAATAAAATATAGAAATCCAGAAATTTATAAGCTTTATTAATATATGGCTGTCAAACATGAAAGATATCAGCACCCATATTACACCAATTATAAGTTTTCATTAATAGAGAGTTACGAAAAATCCTTTACGACAAAAAAAAAAATGTATATTTTGGCCTAATCGAATCTCGAATGAAAATTTATGGCACCAAACCAACCAAGAAAATGTCATCAAGCAAATAAGGCGAAGAAAATGGAGATGACTAGGCCACACACTTCCGTAGTCAGATGACATTGTCAGGGCAGTGTAGGATAAGAATTCTCAAGACGGAAAGTAGACAGACCTAAGAAAACCTGGAAAGGAACAATACTGGACGAAGGGAAAGAAACGTGAAAATCCCGGTTTGAAACAAAGCACTAGACAGAAATAGAGTTTACTGAAGACGCTTCTTGGAAACTCTATGTTCCTCTAAGAGGTGAAATTATTGCATCAACTACACATTTTGTGGTAAACACTGGAATGTAGTTATATTCATAAAATCCACAAGGAAAATAATTCCTGCAGCTGGCTGTATACCACGTATCACAAAAAGATAGCATAGCAAAGATAGATCTTAAAGCGTGGGTGTATGTTACCTGAAGTAAAATTTAATTAAAATATTAAACATCAAATAATATTAACAACATCATGTACAATCTTTGGTAACATAATATATTTTAAAGGGTTTTTACCCAAATATTTTGGTGGCTCAGGCATGGTAACCTGTATTTTTAACCTGATGATGGAACTGTTGTTCCGAAAACGTTCGTGTTTTTAATGTAGCCCTTTTAAGGGATTTTATAAAATATACCCATTTACAAAGATTAACTAACCTCTTTTTATATTCATAACACCTGGAATTTTTCAGCTTTTTAATTAGCATTTCATATAATTCGTCTTGGGTAACGTAAATGCCCTTGAATGATAATTAATTGATCTTTCCTCAAAAAAAAAACTGACCTCGGCCACAAAAAAAATTAAAATCAGTAACAAAACGAAAAAATACTACTAATAAAAACGCAAAAGGAGAGTTCCATAATAAAGACCTTAATATAGAAAGTTACATAATACAACAAATCCATTGATATTAAGATATTTGTAGACTTTAAGAAAGCATTTGACTCCACCCAGCATAGCTCCATGTTAAGAGCTCTTACAGAGTGCAGCATTATAATGTGCAGGAGTGTGATGGTTGATATAACCTGTAATTATTTTTGTATATAGATTTCTCTAAATTTATTATATACATATGATGTAATAGCAGTAGACTTTTTTTATTTTTCAGACAGGCCACTGCCTTCTTCTCAAAGCGAAACAAAACGAAAGACAACATGGATAAACTTGAAAAATATTCTTCAAATTAACAGGATATATCATCGGCTTACTGCCAAAACAAGCCAACTCCACTTTTTGTCAATTCTAAGTACTCTCCTTTGTACTTTAAAATGTAGTGTCTCCTTTGTACTTTAAAATGTAGTGTCTCCTTTGTACTTTAAAATTATTTAACAATGTACAGACAAAACCAGATTTTAAATATGGGAAATAAACGGACTCAAAAAAACTAACTCCAACAATTACACTTTTACTCAGCCAAAGACAGATATGTGCTGTTGTCTGTTAAAATAAAAAAATATTTTATCATTTATAATATTTTAGTTCTGCCAAAATATGACAAATGCCATTTAGGTTATTTTCATTGTACTACTTCCGTATAAATGCAAAAATATAATGTGATTTCTGTACTTAGCTCCCACAAGTATTATAAAAATGTACAGCTTATATAATAAGCTATAATAACAACTTAAGAATATTATACAACAATTATGTCTTTTTTACCCCAAAAAAAGATCGATGCAGTGTTAAATATAAATAGAATATAATTGCGAATGTCACATTATGGAAGAAAGGACCATAGAGGAAGTAACTTTATGTGCTGCACTTTTGATCTTCAATGCTTATTGCAGATTCCAAGTAGTAATGTAAGTCTGATGTATTATAGCTGTACATGCCTATTAAGGTATATCGATAAACTCTCTACGGCTGTAACTGAACTCTATCTGACACCTGCAGCACAACCAGAATAGCACTTTGTGCTTATGTATTTAGTACAAAAAGAATAGATGGAACAGAAATTTCTGGAGAGTGGACATAGCACTATGGAGCTAGATAGCATGTATAGTGTTATTGGAATGGCACACAAGTATGTCCCAGTTTACACCATTCATGACTGGCTTAATATTTTCTGTATGGTAACGATATTTAGATCAGGAATAAAACCTTATATTGTAGAAGAATTTGGGTATAAGGACTTTTTGACTTAGAGGCTCTGTCCAACATAGTGAAAACTAGGGCAAAAAACACAAATAATTAAAAAAAATTAACTGGCTATAAATAAAATGCTTGAAATATTTAAAATCCAATCCAGGCATTGTGTTGTACAAATAGAGTCACAGTTATGACTACTAAGAAATAAATATTTCTGGTAAAGATCACCTACTTAAAAGATACATACTCCAAATCTCAGCTCATCAGTTAAAAAAGTTGTTACAGCTCTGCCAATCAGAATCATGCTGGATAAGTTTCATCAGAATAGTCATTACTCACCTTGAAGGCCATTGACGATAGTATACCTGAGCCTGATATCAAGTACAATAATGTTCAAAATAACCTGATAGATGACTAACTTTTTACAGTCAAAACCAGACAAGTGTTGCAAAAAATGTTTTACATCCTTTTTTTAATGTATACTTAATTTTTAACACTTTTTTTTTAAGTTTTTCGTTTGCAATGTTATTTACTTTAATATCTTTCAGTCATTAAATCATTTCTAAAATCAGATGATTTTTCATTTCAAATTAAAGTTTTTTAAAACAGATTTCTCAAAAGTTAAAAAGTGGAGTTAACTTGTTTTGGCAGTACGCTGATAAGACACTTATGCCTACTATAGAATTAGTAAACTAAATTAGCTTTCACTGAATGTTTCCTGCTTGTAGTCCGTAAGTCACCATACAGCTTTCGAACAACTTTTTTAATGTTAATATTCCATGGTTTATTTAGAAACTCTGTTGCATGATTTTTTATATAAACAAATAGAAGTGATTCAATATATGTATGTTTATCACTTGCTAAATATGTAGTTGTTTTATTTTAACAGAATAAATATACAAAAATAAATTTTGACAAGTAACTCCTTAATAAATGCATCCTAAATGATCAATGTATTGTCTAGTTGAAAAAGAACACAATAGAAATATGTATAACTATAGATTATTCATAATTATGTACAAATAAATCATATAGTTAAGATACTTTTCAGTAAATTTTCTTCTTCATATTTTCCTCTTAGCGATCTTAGATTCTTTCTTAGTTTGCTTAAGTAACCTACTTTTCTAACTTTGCTCCAGTTAACAAACATCTTCCACTTTCTCTACATATTATCTACATAATCAAATTTAAGAATTAAAATCCTTCATACTTACATGTAAATATTAAGTTCTGGGAAACTGAAAGTCAGTACTCCACATGTGCCCAAATTATTTGGGACTATATTACCAATATTACTAACCAGACTGTTTAATTATCTACGGTACTTTAAGTAAGATAGACTTTACAATAAATTTGACCATGATATCCTAGGGTTATTAATACGAAAAAGAAACTAAACAGTATTATTTTATAGGAAACAAAACAAGAGTTATAAAATGTTCCAGAACATCTTATCAGTAAAAAGCATGGTTAACTGGATTTTCATAAAAACAACCGGCTTAAAAAAAAAGTTAAAACTAAACTACTTACTTATTATATGCCATTGTGGGCTGTAACATAAATTAAATAAAAGTCATATACTGAAAATATGTTTTTAGTAAATATATTTCATGTATTTACCCTAGTTTTGTATTCTTTCTTATAAAGCTTTTTGTTGTATCAACACAGAACCGCAAGCAAGGCGCAAAACAAAAACTTTTTGAAACGAAGTATGACGTTGACATGGCATTTAGTAACGCGTTCCGGAACTCATTCACTAGTAAGTTCCAAAATGATTTTGGATCAAAATAATAATACGAAAATTAATTTCGATCCTATAGATTATGTTTGTCTGTCCAGTCTTAAATTGAAAAACTGACGACGGATTCCAATTAAGCACTTAAAATTGTCAAAACGGAAATATCCACTTCCGGTTTTGAGAAAATTGATAAAAACCGTATAACTTACAAATGATGACAGATACACTTATTTTGATATTGGATTCATGATTAGCGTACAAAAATACGTTTAAAAACACGTCTTGGTTACGTTCCAGTCTTGAAATTTTTCTATTTCCGGTGTCTATTTTTATTGACTTCTGGCACAGAATAATATTTGTTATTTATTCTGTGCTTCTGGTGACAATTTTTGTTGACTTCCGGTTTATTTTTAATCTTTTTAAATGTAGATTTAATCAGCTCGAGACTCATCTTTTTATTTAAGGATAAATCCTTACCTTGCAACAAACGATCGATTTGATTTCGATCCATAACTTTGTTTGTAAAATAAAAATTTGCACAGAAAAATAATTTTCACACCGATAAAGATTTTCGCCCTTTATTTTGTATTTCTCTAGAACGAAATACAACAAAAAATTTTAAACCGGTTCGAATTTTTTAAATTTTAAACCTTAGGGGGGAATCTACTCAACAATCTGTTTAATTATTCGAAATAATTATTCTCCTATCTATCACCGTTTAGGAGGAGTATTGCGCACAAGAAAAGGGCTTAGCCTTTTAGTATATAATATTCATTTTGTGGCCGCCATTTTTAAACCGGTTCGAATTTTTTAAATTTTAAACCTTAGGGGGGAATCTACTCAACAATCTGTTTAATTATTTGAAATAATTATTCTCCTATCTATCACCGTTTAGGAGGAGTATTGCGCACAAGAAAAGGGCTTAGCCTTTTAGTATATAAGATTCATTTTGTGGCCGCCATTTTTAAACCGGTTCGAATTTTTAAAATTTTAAACCTTAGGGGGGAATCTACTCAATAATCTGTTTAATTATTCGAAAAAATTATTCTCCTATCTATCACCGTTTAGGAGGAGTATTGCGCACAAGAAAAGGGCTTAGCATTTTAGTATATAAGATTTTGTACTTGAAATTCGAAGTTGGTTTTTTGTTTGCAATTTGGTTAGTTTAGTTTAGGTTAGGTTAGGTTAGGTTAGGCTAGGATATCTTACCGTAAGTAAATACTTCCGGTTTAATAATTCTAAATTCAATCAGTAAAAGGAAAAATTCATTTTATGGCCGCCATTTTTAAACCGGTTCGGATTTTTTAAATTTTAAACCTTAGGGGGAATCTACTCAACAATCTGTATAATTATTCGAAAAAATTATTCTCCTATCTATCACCGTTTAGGAGGAGTATTGCGCACAAGAAAAGGGCTTTCATTTACACCAGGCGACGGAAACGATGGATCGTTAGACTCCGCCCCTCTTAAATATCAGCAAAACTTACATCAAAACTCGATGTCGAGTTGGTCCGCTAGTTGTTATTAACACGGAAACAGATTTGAAACAATGTCGTACAATGACTATATGTCAAAAATCCTTCAATGACACAAATTTAGGAAACAAACTGTCACAGCTAGAGTAAACAAAACAATAATAAAGGTGGTGAGGTTAATTTTGCTGGTGAGTTAAATCGTCTCTATTGATGAAAAACATGGCTAGTTGTTAAACTACCTAACTTTTGTATTATCCAACATAAGCGAATAAATCTAAAAACAAAATGTTGAGAAAACATGAGTTATAGTTAGGTTTTAATTTCAATATTTTATAAATGCTAGAATATTTCACAGAATGATGCAAACTTGAAGAAAAAAACACAGTTTAATTCGTACACCCGGTATACAATGAAAATTTACCTGTTTAGCAAACATATTATTATATCAATATTGTCAAGGAATAAGGCTATAACATTTTAAAAAAATCACTTAAATCGGACAAGAGGCTTAGGAGATATAAGACATCAAAAATTACCCATTTTTAAGGTGGCTGGTTAATTTTGGCCCAGAATGTATATTAAAATATAAATAAAAAATTATTATATCCAATAATAAACATTTAACATACATTTACACTTACGCAATAAGTTTTATTCTAAACTGTAAAGTTTGTTATATTGGCAACATGAATGTTGACGACAAATTGCATCAAAATAACACAGATATTGCATGGAAATAACGCGTGGGCATGCGCAGTTTCGTAATCTGTTTTGCATAGCATAAAAATTGCATACTGTAAAGTTGACTTTAAACACAATACATAGAACTCAACAGTAATTCCACCCAAAATATTGAAAATTGTAGGTTAGGTATACTTTAACCGTCCGTTACAGTTTTTGTTATTTCTCTCTCACAAAGTTCTGTTTTTTTCTGGTTTGTGGAAATCTAGTTTCTTTATTCCTATTCATAAATCGAGTGATAGAAGTAAAGCAAGTAACTACAGACCAATTAGTATTCTTTCTTGTCCACCGAAAATTCTAGAGAATATAGGTAATATGTGCGTGTATTAAACTATCTTTAGGTACGTATTGTTTTAATTGAAAAACAGCATGGTTCCCTTTCTCTGAAATATATTTCAACAAATATTTTACTTTTTACACAATGTATTTCTCTAAGTAGATGCCGTTTACACAAATTGTTCCAAAGGGTTTAACAGTGTGAATCATGAGATATCGAAGCTATCGGATTCATAGGCGATTTTTTCAAATGGTTGTGTAGTTATCTTAAAAATTTTAATAAAATCAGGAGTCACAAGATAGCCACTTAGTCTCTCACAATCTTTACATATTCATCGGGGACTCTTATTGAGTGCCCATCACAGAATCTCTCGAGAAACTCTATCATATGCTTTCTTAATATCAATGAATCCATATATGCCCGTTTGTTTCTTTAATCCTACATTTTTTCATCAACTGCCTTATAATAAAAATTGCATCTGTTGTTGATATGCCTTGCTTTAAACCAAACTGGTTATAGGATATTTCGGTTTCTTAACGTATCCGTCTATCATTTACATGATGTGACTAAGTAGTTTTATGGCCATGTAGTTTGTACATTGTATATCTCCCTGTTTTATAAACAGGTACTAATACACTGCTTCTCTATTAGTCTTGCATTTGTCCAACTTCCATAATTCTATTAAATAAACTTATTAGCCAACTTGTTCGTGTCTCTCCAAAATGGTCTCCACACTTCCCCAAGAATATTATCTGGTCCAACTGCTTCTCCTTTCTTTTGGAGTGCTTGAACCACTTCCTCTTTTGTTATTTTTGTGAACAATGCTATTACCCTCTTCGTTAACTCAACTGTTTTTGTGTCTAATTCTTCATTTAATAAACTGTTAAGTTTTTGTTGACATCCTTTTCGTGAATTAGTAGATATTTTATTATTTCAATCTCGGGTACATCTAATCTAATTAAAATCTTTTGCTTTCTTTGTTATATGTTTGGCTACTTTATATATCTGTGTTTCGCCTTCCCTGGTATCAAGTTAATTGTACAGATTTGTATACGCTTCTGCTTTAACTTTTACTACTACTAGATACTTTCGCTTTCTTTTTGGCGATCATATTGTAGCGAGATTAAATAAAATGAGCGGTTCGAGTTTATATAAGTATATTTATTTATAAGTTTACAGCACGAAAATATCTTATCAATTAAACTTAACTCATAGAAGGTCTGCTTATATATAAAGTTATTATGTACTAGAATTTTCTGGATTAGTCCACCTCTAATCCTTTACGTTAAAAGCGCATCAAGAATACCAACGTCGAACATTCCAGTCTAAGAACTGTGACACGTAACCGCATCGGAGATGGGCTATTTCGTTACACTGCTCCCCTCTTAGATCTGAACGTCCCGATCAGCAACTTTACATGAAGGCCCAGTATGGCGGAATCTACAGGACTCTCCAGCTCTGCATGAACCCTTCAGAAAGAAATAATAGTCTACTGTCTATGAAGGACACGATCCCTTCGGATTAATGCAACACACAGTAATTCGTACTCCGGTTTCTCGGAAGATCACTTCAGGCATGCTTCTGACAATCTTCCAATCTAGATTTTCTAGGGCATGGCCTATCTTGGGTAAGGCCAAATTCTTGATGTCAGAATTGCACACGAGATTCTTCAAATTAGTTAGAGCACGCCATATATCCTCGTAGCTTGCCCTGTCTGTATACGACTTCCTTGTCACCATATACAGCAAAGATCGAGGACCATCTTCTAATCTCAGTACTCTTCCAACTTTAGGCTACTGATTTTTTAACTCGTCCAAACGACCGACCTTCTTATAAAATACGGATGAGATTCCTTTAGTCGTGTCAAAAATCTTGGTCAACACAGTGGGCTAGAGAGACGTTATGCGGAACACTAAAAATATCCTGCTGAACTTCTGTGGTCACGCCGAACCTAGCACTCTTTCTCTCTGCGTAATTTGACATAAATTCATTAAGGCTTGTTCGCCGGTCATCTTTGATCTCACGTTGAAGGGTTCGGGCTTCTTCTGTTTCATTTGAGCCAGCATAAGGTGCAAGACGATTTATGTGAACTACTTTTGGTTTACCTTTCGGCAACTTCTTAATTCGGTATATTACGTCATTTATTCTCTTTTTAATTTCATACGGATCCTCCCATTGTCTTTGCAGTTTAGGAGACAAGCCACGACAACGTTGTGGATTATAAAGCCAAACAAGATCACCTACTTCATAGCTTTCATTCTTGCATCGAGAATCATATTGATCCTTCATTCTGTCACTGGATAACTGGATGTGCTGTCGGGCAAGTTCATGAATGTTGTTCATTCTTAAATTAAGGCGGTCGACATAATCTTCGCTTGCAACATGTTCTTCGGAAGGTCTGCAGCCAAACTCTAGGTCCCAGGGCAAACGAACTTCGCGACCTTACATCAGGCAGGTAAGAGTCTGGCCTGTAGTTTCATTCACGGCCGAGCGGTAGGCCATTAGGAATAAATGAATGTGTTGGTTTCAATCTCTTTGATGTTCTGGTACAACTTTGGACAGGTATTTACCCATCGTTCGGTTCATCCTTTCGACCATTCCATCTGATTGAGGATGCAGGGGTGTCGTTATGGTCATATTGAGACCAATCAATTTACAAAAGTTTTGGAAAAGGATTGACTAGAAGTTTCGCCCTTGGTCGGAGTGAATCTCCAAGGGAACAGCAAATCAGCTAAAGAATTCTATAACAAGTACCTCTGCAACGGTAGCAGCTTCTTGATTTGGTATCGCATAGGCCTCAGTCCATTTCGTAAAATAATCCATGGCTACCAGGATATATTTATTTCCATCATTCGTCTCCGGAAGTGGACCTACAATGTCGATTGCTACTCTTTCCATAGGACTACCAACATTGTACTGTCTCATGGGTGTCCTCTTTTTACCAACTGGACTATTACTGGTTGCACACAGTTCACATTTCCGGCACCATCAGCCGTCTCGAAAGGGCATCAGCATTTAAATGAACTCTTCCAGTCCTGTGTTGACCCCACTCTGTCCTTCTCTCAACCTCGGTTTCATCAATTTCTTCAAACACATCGGCGTTGCTCACTAGTGCAGTTAGTTCAGCTATGGTAGTGTCTTTATCATCATATTCCGTGATACTTTCATCTTCCTCTAGCGTTATACTTTTGTAAAAAGCTCTTTTGATAGTGACCTCTTTCACTCGATTCCATGCATTTGCCACTGTAAAAATTGCATCTTTTATGGTGAACGAGTTCCAAAACTTCATCAGATGAACTTCATCCAACAAGTTCATCATAAATTCGTTTTGGTAGAGTCGTTTCATTGTCTCAATAACACCTTGATCCATTGGTTGAGCAATGTATGTAATATTGGCTAGAAAAAAAAGAACAAAGAAATTTCCATCGTCAGATCTTAGGGTCGCCTTATTGGGATGAGCACCAGCATTATCCAGAAGAAGAACCGCCTTTTATGGTAATTTTTCTTTCTTTATATATAACTCTACTTCAGGAATGAACTTTTTATGGAACCAATCTTTGAAAATGTCACAAGTTATCCAGGCAGCCTTCTGGTTATAATAGTGAACTGGGAGATTCTGTCGTTTCATATTTTTAAAAGCCCGAGGATTTTTTGACTTTCCAATCACAGTCAGCTTCAGTTTATGGCTGCCAGACGCATTGGCACAACACAACACGGTTATCCTGTCTTTACATTTTTTATACCCAGGTGCACTCATCTCATTACCTGCAACTAAAGTTTTTGTAGGTATTGCTCGCCAGTATAATCCTGTTTCGTCAGCGTTATAAAATTGAGGAAGTTATAAATTATTTTCTGAAATTATGGTCTCCAGCTCATAGCAAAATTCCACCATTGCTTCTCCGTCGACACTGAGCTTTTCGCCTTGGATGGTAAGCTCACGAATTCCGTCACGTTTTTTGAATCGATGTAACCAACCACTGGATGCATTAAAAGGTTCTTTGATTTTCAAATTTTTGTGAAAAATCTCGTAGTTTTAAATTGTCTCAAAATTTTGTAGTTTTAATTTGTTTCTATTAATATAGCGTATTGTTTGCTTACCAACTTCGTAGCTCCGTGATAATGATGTGACACTTTCACCCTTTTCACTTCTGTTTAAAATCTCTAGTTTTTGTACAATCGTTAAAACAGTTCTCTTTCGTTTAACACTGGTTGTTGACATTTTGAAAATAAAAACACGTTATAAGAATATGTAATCAGAGTAGAGACTGATTTCAGACTGATTTTTAGCTTCCAACTATGTAAATATGTACTAAATCTCACATTCGACGTAACACGCAGCGCAGCGGCATATTAAAAGCTACCTGTTTCCAGGGATTCCCCGAGCACTGACGCTATGGATATTACATTACGCGCCTTTCCCACGGCGTAGTAATTTGCGGTG